>NW_015554362.1:1412068-1428400 GCF_001515605.1 Sinocyclocheilus anshuiensis
CAATATGTAATATAAGTCTCTGGTGTCCCTAGAATGTGTCTGTGAAGTTTCAGCTCAAAATACTCCACAGATCATTTATTATATCATTTTGAAAATGCCTATTTTGAGTGGAAACAAGAAACACGCTGTTGTTTGGGCCTGTGTCTTTAAATGCAAATTAACTGCTGCTCCCCGCCCCCTTTTTCCAGAATAGAGCTGCGCCTTTACAGCTAGTATCTGCTAAAAAACATCTGTTTTGGTTCTGATTATCATGTTTATCGTGCTTAAATCATGCGTTTTAAACCATATGAGTTTAAACTTCTGATATACGGTTTTTTGAGTGCACACATCCGAAGCACACGGACAGAAAGTGGCTGTCACAGCATGTGAGTACTAAAAACTAAGTTCTCATTCACACACAAGTTTACGTTAAAAACACGCATGAGTTACAAAAACAGTCGGTTATGTCTGTGAAGGTAAACTGCTGGGAAATAAATCGCTTGTTTATTTTAGATCTGTGTGGCAGCAGCAGCAAATAAATCAATAAATCCACTGCTCTGTTGTCTTCTCTGAGGCTGGGACTCTAAATAGTGTTCTGTTTCGCTTGCGAAATCAAAATGATGGCACCGTTAGGGCTGTCACGATTATGACATTTGGCTGACGATTAATTGTCTAAAAATAGTCACGGTTATTGCGATTGATTGTCTGTTTTAGGGCTTTGGCGATTATGACGATTATCGCGATTAATTGTCTGTTTTTAGGCTTTCATTATATAATTGATTAATTTAAGGGTTCAGTAAATAATTATGATGCTATCTTTGAATCTTTTTGAGTTATTATTTTGCAGTGTAAGATTACATAGAGTATTCCAAATTCTAAAAATTGGCCAATACCGATCCAACACCAGCGCTATTTTTTTCCTACACTACTACAGAATATCAATACTGTGTTTGTGGAACTAATGGTCACTCTTTTAAACCCTTTGTTAAACGCAATCCACTAAATACTCACTTCCTCATTACAGAGAAAAACTACATTTGAATAAAAATATATAAGCTATGAAATTAAACTAGCTGACTGTATAATTTAGCAGCAAAAACAATATCTTGAAAAAAAGTCTGTGGTGCAAATTATACAATTTAAACATGTTTACTCTGTTAGCTATTTGTATTCTTACAAAATACATTCATGAATATAAGAGAAATCATGAGAAAAAGAAAGGCTTCTAATAATCTTTCTGTTTGTGATAATTCCTTCCTTCCTTAAATTTAAAGTATTATAATGGGAATATATCATCTTGGAGAGAGAGTTTTAGAGAGTATACTCGCCGCGTCAGCACAGGCGCGAAGGTGCGCGCAGCAAAAATGACGCACATATTGAGGAAACGATGGATGGTTTTCGAGCGAAAGTCAAGTAAAAGACCGCTTCTTAAACCAGAGAAGGTGAAAAGTTAGTTTTACTTTTCTTTTTGTTTTCATTTTTGAAAAACTTATCTTTGCTGTTTACCACACATTACGCTATGGAGGCTCTCTTTTATTTATTAATTTATTTGGTTCCGCAGTGTTTGTTAAACGTTCTATAATTTATTAGTCGTATATAATACAGCATGTAACGTTTTGTAAGCTAGTTTGTCATTGTATCTTACTGATTTATTGTTGTTGTGCTTTTTAATTAAGAATAACAATGAATCCATCTTTTGTGGAGCGAAATCAGACGCGCTCGTTTTCTCAGACGCTTGCAGAAAAAGGCTTACCTAAACAAAGTTACTGGGTTAATCTTTTTCACGTTTCCTTGGTTGGTAGATGCACCGGGGATCTGAGTATAGCACTTAAAACCTGGAAAAGTCAGATTTTCATGATATGTCACCTTTAAGATACATATTTAGTCTTTGAGAACAAGCTATTTGTTCATAGTAATTTGCCATGTAAACCAAGTCAACAGCAAAACTAGCTATTGTTGAGCCATCCTGGTTTACACCCGCAAAACCAGTTTCCTTCATGAGTGAAAACCGGTTTGTTGTTATCTTTCAGTGGAGAAGCCCAGCGGCACGGAGCCTCACGCCATGGCCTCGCGTCTCAGCGCCAGCAGCTCCAGCTCAGGCTCCTCCTCATCCTCCTCCTCCTCCTCCTCAACTGACACCAGTGACTCGGACTCCAGGTGAAGAGGACTCTGGGAAGGCACAGGAAGTGGGAATTCTGGGATGCATTCAGAGCTGTGGCCTGCCGTACAGACACGTTCTTTCCCGTGCCTCCTGAGTCCAGGAACTATGTTTACTTCAGTGTAAAAAAAATGTATATACTATGTAGGATTTTTTTTTCTTTTATAAAGAAGACTTTTACCAAAATGCCCATAATGGGAAAGAGTGCGTAATCATAACTACTTTTCTTAGTTGATGAAATAGCTTGTTGTTTTGTTTTGCTTCCATTTTGACCGTTTAATTTAGTCTTCAAACATTTCTTACTTCTTTTTGCATTGCTTTAAAGATCAGGGCCACTATTTAGATCTCTGAGCAACCAAAACTTGCCTGAAGGTTTATAAAGGACCTTTAATGGGGAAATGCGAAAGAAATGACAGAATTAAGAACAACTTTGCATTTGCATTGGCTTTAAAACTTGTAGGTTTCTGCACTGCGATGCACTGGACTGTTTTGGGATTTGTTTTGTACGCATGATATATTCAGTAACTTTCCATATGGCTTTGCAATTCGTGTGAGTGAATAAAACTACTCTAGTTTCATCTTAATATTGCTTTGAACTGTAAGAAATGGATTTGATTTGATTCTTTACACGATTGAATCAATGTCAAATGACACTTTTTGTCATAAATCTGTCTGATTAGGCATCTGTGAAATTGTAGTGAATATATTAATTGAAAAGAACAGCCATAACGCCTCACTGGACTGGAGGAGATGGACTGGATTTGTTCATGAGCACTAGAGAAAAGCTGCTAGATTCAGTGGTTTGAATTAGCTGTTTAAGTTGAATGTTAACTTGAGAGATCTGGTTTGTAGAGGACACTAGAGGCTTCGCATTTAAGCAATAGACCGTCATTTATTTCTTGTATATATGGAGTCCGTAATACCATGTTTTTGCTTCTGCTGCTTTCTTATGTTAACTTGAGAGATCTGGTTTGTAGAGGACACTAGAGGCTTCGCATTTAAGCAACAGACCGTCATTTATTTCTTGTATATATGGAGTCCGTAATACCATGTTTTTGCTTCTGCTGCTTTCTTGTTTGTATTTATTTGCATTGCTCTAACCTCTCTTTTCTAGAATATTCTTTTTGAATATATAAGACACATGGCAGATCATTGTGACCCAATATTCCTTATCTGCAGTATAATTAAGAGTTTATGTGCTCCGGATTATACGTTGCTTTTTATTTGGATGGAAATACAAATACAACAAGTGAACGGTTTGAAGTGGTGTTTCAGTATTTTATTTCATATTTAATTTATTTTTTGGTTGGTACAGCTCAGCAGCCTTGCAAAACAGGATATGCTAGGAAGAACGATGTGGGTGTTTAAATAGTGTTTACAAGATAACATAGTCACTGCAAAAAAAATAAATAGAGCACGAGTGCTTTCAGTTTTGCTCAAGGGTAATCTCGCAAAATGTTATTACAATATAAAATAATGGTTTCTATTTTAATATACTTGAAAGTATAATTTATTTCTGTGATGCAAAGCTGAATTTCCATCAGCCATTACTCCAGTGTAAAGTGTCACATGATCCTTCAGAAATCATTCTAATATGCTGATTTATTATTAGAATTATCAACAGTTGTGCTGCCAAATATTTTTTTGGAAACTGCGATACTTTTTTCAGGATTCTTTGATGAATAAAAAGTTAAAAAGAAGAGCATTTATTTAAAATAGAAATCTTTTCTAACAATATAAATCTTTGCTATCACTTCTTAACAATTTAACACATCCTTGCTGAATAAAAGTTTTAATTTATTTCAAAAAAAGAAAGAATAAAAATTGAATGACCCCAAACTTTTGAACAATAGTGTATATTGTTAGAAAAGATTTCTATTTTAAATAAATGCTCTTCTTTTTAACTTTTTATTCATCAAAGAATCCTGAAAAAGTATCACAGGTTCCAAAAAACTATTAAGCAGTATTCATTAAAATGTGACCCTCTCTGTGAAATCCAGGCTAAAGTCTCAAAATCTAATTATGAGATAACAAGCACCAAAGTTTGATTTAAACCATTAATTTCACTATGATTTTAATCTTTGACATGGCCCTACTCAGTCAATATTAAAGATATAAAGGTTACATTTTCACAGAATGTTCTTTACCTTATGAAAGATGATTTTATGTAGAAAACAGTAAATCACAAAAAATGACTTAAGCTGGGTTTTCACAGAGAGGGTCACAAATATATAGATTTTATAAATGCACAATAATACACAGCTTCACATAAGAGAATTTAGTGAAGCAAAAGGATACTAGAACGCATATTGTTCAAGATCACTTATTATTTTTATCATTATTATTATTATCATCATCTTAAGTATATTGTTTATTTTCACATTTTTGAGCAGCGGGAATAAAATAATCAAATAAAAATTTTTATTTTATTTTATGTTTTATACTTATTATTATTATTATATACTTTTTTTTTACTAACAGAACATTAAGACCCAATTGTAAGACAAATGTATTTACATGATATTTAATCAAAATTTGTACCATTTATTTATTGGTAAATATTAATTATTGCTTCAGTATTCAATAATCAATAGATTTTATAGGTGTATAATAATGCATAGTTTCACATAAGTCAGTTTTGTGAAGCAAAAGGATAGTACAGTGCATGTTGCTGAATGAAGATCTCATCATTTTTTTATTTCTGCCATTAATTTGTGCTAAATATGTCCGATGTTTGGATGGCTGTTTAAAGGGGTCATATGATGCGATTTCAATTTGTCCTTTCTCTTTGGAGTGTTACAAGCTCTTGGTGCATAAAGAAGATCTGTAAAGTTGCAAAGACTAAAGTCTCAAATCCAAAGAGATATTCTTTATAAAAGTTAAGAGTCAGCCACACCTACCTAAAACGGCTCGTTCTAACACGCCCCCACATATCTATGTCACTATCTGGGAAGATTTGCATAACGCCGCCCAAATGTTCACGCAAAGAAAGAAGGCGTAACTTTTATTCTCACTGTAGTATTGTTGCCGCCGCCGCCATGTCGTGAAGGTGCTGTGTGTTTCGTTGTGAAAGCGAAACTACTTTGTTTGGTCTTCCAAAAGAGGACGATATCCGATTCATCATGCCTAGAGCTGATCTGTGCTGGTCACTGAGGAAATACATCAACTTCGTGCTGTCGATCGCCAGATCGGCTTTCACCGTGGACGAAGCGGAGTCCATCCCGGGGTTGTCACATGTGGTTGCCGCAAGCCCGCCGGACGCTCCTTCGTCGAATCGGCCATGTGTGACCATAAACACATTTCATTACACCAAATACACAAAATAATGTTCTTTTTTAGCAGCATCATATGACCCCTTTAATGTTGGCGATGTGCTGATGTTTGTCACACAGAGGCGGAGGTGCCGGAGGACTCTCAGGAGGTTGGGACGGCAGTGCTTGTGGTCGGAATTCTTGTGGGATTTTTGGGATTTGTGGTGGGAATCATTATCGTAATGAGCAAGATGGAGCTGCGGGCTGAATGATCGTTCACAACATCTGCCCTCAGAACCAATCAAACAGCCTTCTGTAAATCATCTGTTAATTCTGATTTTAAAATTAATAAATGTAACTATTTATTTAACAGTTGAGTCTTATAGTATAATATTTATTAATATATTTACTTATTTATTTGTGGTTAATTTTAATTTAAATTTTTATTACATTATTTTATTTATATATTTTACCTTTGGATATCTCTTGGATAGCTCATTTTTAAACATGTTTTCTTTATACATTTAGATTAGGGAAAATTCTGATTTTAAAATTAATAAATGTAACTATTTATTTAACATTTGAGTCTTATAGTATAATATTTATTAATATATTTACTTATTTATTTGTGGTTAATTTTCATTTAAATTTTTATTACATTATTTTATTTATATATTTTACCTTTGGATATCTCTTGGATAGCTCTTTTTTAAAAGACATCGGTTTATCATCCAGGACAACATCCAACCAATAGCGTATAAATTGAATGTAACTAGGGGAACTATTTCAAGTTCACCCCTATTGATGACCCATTTGAAGACTCACTCTTACTACTTTAGTGATTTCTGTAACACCTCTCATATCATCACTCATGTGCAAACAGTTTCAGTTATTATTGTGGTGCATCAGTTATGCTGATGCATATTCATCCTTCAGTTCAGATTACTGTTATGAACTAAGCAGATCAGGTAATTAATTTATTTACAGTTTGGGCTCTGACAGCACCAGATAAGCAGGCATGTGGGGAGAGCAAAGCTTAATTGCATTAATTAAATGAGGGCTGGATAATCCGCCTAGACCGTGTTCACGTTTGCAGTGATTCCTGATTTAAAGTGCTGCTCTCTTTGAGCGCAAAAACTACAATTTAACAGAAGACTCGAGTGGAGAAGAGGCTCGGCAGAAATTATTGTGCATTACACACACACATTACGCACTGATGGCATCAGTTGGTAATAATGTGGTACTTTTGAATGATATCGGATGATTACCACCATATTCATAAACTGATGCATTTACATGAGTAGCTTTTTTTTTGTCACAGGTGAAGTGCTGACATGCATGAGCCACTAGGTGGCGCTGTGTTCCTTCAGTCGGGTTTTACATACTTGGCTTGTTGGTTTGTTACCTGATTTGACTTTAGTAAACAAACCTAACATGCTACTCTAAAAGTCCAAGGTTATCTGGTCACTTTGGTCTTTTTCTCTCATCTAAATCTAAAAATGTGGCCTGTTTTAAGACAGACGTTTTAAGACGTCTATACATTATTCATTGCCCTCGTCTCTCTACATCACTGAAGTGTCCTTAGTGTTTTCTGGTAATGGCATTGATTTCATGTGCTGTGGGAGTCCGTGCATGTGTTTGCACTTGTAGTCTCTGCCCCAAAGAGCTTCATGGAGGTCATTTATACACCATCCAATGATTTACTCACAAGTGCTTTTTGTTAGTCTGACAGAGCTATTTAGGGTTGTGGCACTGCATACCAGATAAGTTACTATGCACGGTATCCATATGTCTCGCGTTATAGGAGTGAACGGGTGCCGTCAGAGTTCAAACAGCTAATAAAAACACAAGTAATCCACACCACTCTAATCCATCAATTAACATCTTCTGAAGCTAAAAGTGGCGTGTTTGTAACGCCTGTTTCACTCATACTCCGTTTGCAGTGGGTATTTTTTTTCCCGCGCCCATGTTAACGGATTAGAGCGTTCACACTGCGGATGTGGTTCCAGAAGCGATGCGGATTCAGCGATCGTTTCCGCACCGAAGTCTGTTTTTGCTGTGCTGCACGAGCTGAATATAAGTGACAGCACATTGTTCGTGGTAAAAATGAACATGGATTGACACGAAAATGTAGTAATTACACCATATGCATACAATTAAAGTCTGTGTATCACCATCAACACATATGGCTTCTTGGCTAGGTTTAAAGCAAGGAAAAGAGCACTAAACAAGGCAATAATAGATGGCACTCGTTGAGGTAGGGAAACAAAGTAAGTTCTTTATGAACCGCAGGATTGCTTGTAATAAAGATTTAAATGCGAAGGAAAAGGCAAGAGAGCTGTCAGTGGTAAGTTTTAATTTAGAATGTTTGTGATAGCAAGAAAAGTAGTTTAAATGCTCACTTGCTTGTGCAAATTAATAGGCCTATATAAAGCTAGAAGTAAAACGCAATGAATAATGCGTTGCTTTAAACGTGAATATGTCTATGAAAGATTGTATTACTGCACTGTGTAAAAAGACAAATACGATGCTGAGAAAGATTTGGATAAATGTTGGATTTCAAAATAATGGATAAATGTTGTGTTTGTGGTAAACAGCCGCAGATCAGTAGCAGACTGTAAACGCGTCCCATGTGAAAGCAGAACGAGTCCGTGCTGCTTCTGCACATGCGCACTGCAAATGGAGTGTGTGTGAACCTGGCATAAAGCGTTTTTAACTTCAAACCGTTGCTTCCGGCTAAAATACGAGTCCTCCATCTTTCTCCAGTGAACAAGTCGTCTTGTCTGAATCAGAAGAGAAATCTGCACAGATCAAGCTCTGTTTACAAGCAAAAAAGAGTCCAAAACAGCTCTAAACAAATATGTGGGCGGATTTTGATGTGAGAGGACAACAGGATATTTGAAGGAAGCATTATTATGAATTATGGACTCATATTTTGGCCAGAAGCGACGGGTTGAAGTTAAATCGTGGATTTCTTTCTTTTCTTCTAACTTTTTACTTCACAAGATGTTAACTGATGGACTGGAGTGGTGTGGATTATTGTGATGTTTTTATCAGCTGTTTGGACTCTCATTCTGACGGCACCCATTCACGGCAGAGGATCCACTACACTGGTGAGCAAGTGATGGAATTGCTACATTTACCCAAATCTGTTCTGATGAAGAAACTCATCTTGGGTGGCCTGCGGGTGAATACATTTTCAGCAAATGTTCATTTTTGGACGAGCTATTCCATTATCTTGGGGTCAATAATGAGGTTTAATTAATTGTTTGTCACACAAAGTATCTGACAAGCATATGAGAAGCATAAGATGTTGTGTGCCCATAATGTTATTTATTATTATTTTTTAATTAAATATACACTAAAAAGTATATACTTTCCTATAGTACATAAGTGTATGCATTGTGATGCAACCTGACAGAGAAATGTTGCTAGTTTCATTCTGACTTCTGTGGAGCCATAAAATGTCTATGCATGACATCTGAACACGCTCTTCACATTTCTCCCGATTATCATGCAATTACAATTTGCATGAGGAAAACAAAGCCTATTTAAGGACCATTAAGATTTTTTTGCACTGTGAAAGTATTTTGGTAACAATTAAGCACATTCCTTACCTTAATGTGTCCAGACATTTTAAGTTTGAGGAGTTTTTTGTAATTAGCATTTTTCTCAAAGATGATTCTCATTAGATTATCATTTGGGTAAATGCACTTAATTGTCATGAAATTAGTGCCTCAATGCTAAAAAAAACAAAACAAAAAAACTTAATGATCCTGAACATAAGGTTTCATTTTCTTAATGCAAAATAAAATGTTGTTTTTTAAATGAAATATGACCTGTGCAATGCCTCTATTAGAAACTGTAGTTTTGTCTTGAGGCTTTGCTTCATTAAGCAAGCAATAAAGAAACTGACAGATATTATAGCAAATACAACTTTCAAAACAAATCAAATATAAATCATATTTATTATATTATACAAATTGTACAGATGACATTATCATGTTGTTTGTCCTTACAAACAATAAAAAACATTGATCAATGTTCACAATGGCACAACAGTGGCTGACAGTCAAAGAAGCAACCTGCAAATATGTAGGCAGAAATGGTGAAATCCTTTGAGATATACAAGCTTGCTTTACTCATCTCACTGGCCGGGGGGTTGAGGGGGGAAATGCAGCATGTTTGACTCTTTTATCTTCTGAAAAGCAAGAAAACCAACAGGAAATGGACTACAAAATTAGGTGCACATGCTTAAATGTGCATTAGTAGCTACAATGATCCTCCCCTGCCACTGCAGGATACATTAAAATCCATTATATAACTGATGAACTGGCACATTTCTTAGCATACAACACACACACACACAAAACTACAGCGGACGAGGTCAACCGCTGCATGAGTCACAGGAGAGGAGGGTAAATATTACTCAGCATCATTTCGCTGATCCTGCCTCACTTTCTTCCACATCCTTGTTTTTCCCTAACAGCTCGTTTGACGCGGACTCACCAAACCACGGACTGATCCAACTGATCCTGCGAGCCCAGACCAGACTTACCATCCATAAACGTTCTGATGTCCTGCCTGCTATTGTGTGCATTCGAATCTACATGGGGCGGTAAAGATCACGCATGTTCACTTTCATACACTAACCATTCATCGCTGCCAGCTAAACCACATAACATATGTCCACATAGAAATAATTTAACCTTCAAAGTCTTTAAGAAATATGTAGCTGCTGTGTGTGTTTATTTAACAGGGTTTGAGTTAGGAACAAAGGCTGTGTTTGAAATAGCATACTATTATACTACTATTTCTGCATAATTATTAAGTTAAGGTCAGTTTTGCACTGAACATAGTCACCTCTGGCTTATAACTTTATTTTATGCTGTTTCACATTCTATTAAAACAATACACTCTAAAAAATGCTGGGTTAAAAAGGGACAAACCCAGCTATTGGGTTGTTTTGACCCAGCGGTTGGGTTCAAAACAACCCAACCGCTGGGTCAAAACATCCTAATAGCTGGGTTTGTCCCTTTTTAACCCAGCACTGGGTTATATTTAACCCAGCATGTTTTAGAGTGAATAGGCGGCGGCATACAGCATATACTGTGCAATACGCAGTAAACTAGTATACTGTTCCAAACACAGTCAAGGAACTCAATCTAGATAATCCAAGCTTATCAGAGCAGATGCTGACAGTAGAGCATTATGCATACTAACACATACTGTAACATAATTGCTATCTGTCAGTGATAAGCAGGCCCACACACAATCAGCGCCTACAGATGTCAGCAGGAATTGGATCGCCCTTCATTCACAAACTCTGCACATTGTGTTTCTTTATTGGGTAATTTGAATGTTTTTGTAGAACTCACAGCTCTGACACATTCCACAGATTTGACCACCTCAGAAATCCTACAGATTCCACCTGTGATACGCAACAAATACATCGCTGAGATTGAACATGTTAAACTGAAAATAGGATGATCAGAATGTCTTTTCTTCTCTGGTTGAATCGTCAGAGCAGCTCTGTCTTTCCCCTGTATTAAAACAATAAACAAGGCCTTTCCCCTCCAGCTACAGTCTAACAACAGCACTGTGACAAAGCGCAATTATAATGACAACGTGTCAGAAACCGCTCAGAAAAAGAACGAGAACCGCCTTCGTGTAAGTGCAAAATGAATTTCTTTAAAGCATACGCGGACAGATTGAAAATGGCATCTTTTATTAGGGAGTTGAAATGCTGATGTCCTTTCTGATGAGGCCGAGTGGTTCAGACGTTTGCCACAGCAGAAGGGGGGAGCGGGAAAGCCATTATGATTTTAAACGTGACCCCTCTGACCATTAGAGCTAATGCAGACCCCTGCAGAACCGCACATACGCCGTTCCTCAAGACCACATGCTGGAAAAACCCTGACACTGCGAAGCCAGATTATAAATACAGCCAAACATAACAATGCTGACTTAATGGAAATACATATGCAGCTCAGGTGAGGTGTACAGTGGAACAAACGTCAACATGAAATCAAAATAGCCATTTACTTTCTTAAGGTGCAGTACTGGAATTTTGGGTGTAAAAACAGGTCCACTGTAAGTAGCATAGAGATGTATGAATTATTACTTACACAGAAGTCACTTTAATTTTCGAGCGACCAACTTGATCATGAGTGAAATCTGCATAGGACAATTGGGGGACTTTAATGTGACCACACCTTAATGCACATTTCTTGATGGATTCGTCCCACTAACATTTGACGACCACAATCTTTCTGTGAAACGTTTTGCTTGTAAAGTTTGCTTGCACTCTCCCAACTAACAAAGTATGTTCTACGAACGTTTTTTAACGTGCCCATTAAGTTATAAAAAGTTTTTATTTTTTTCGGAATGTTTTCTGAACGTTCCAAACATCCATTACTTTTTAGATGTTTTAAAAACATTTTTGATATGTGAATGTTAAGGGAACGTTCCATTTTAGAATTTTGCAAACATTATGGGAATGCTACTTTAAAATGTTCTCTAAACATTCTGAAACAAGTTAACTTTAAAAATGTTCGCTGAATGTCCAACTAAAACGTTTCATGAAAAAAGATCCATAAACAATGTATAATGTTTTTGTGCTAACTTTTTGAGAACATTATTAAAAAACACATAACTTGGAACGAAAGTTCTGTTAACGTTACTGGAATAATGTTTGTTCATAACTTTGAGAAAACCATGACAGAACATTTTGATAATGTTTCCTGGAGTTTAAAATAAATGACACTTAGTTTCATATTTTAACTAATGCAATAACATTCAGACATTTTAAGGTGCGTTCACCTTTACCTTTGTTCAGCGAATTTTCACAAATGAAATCAGAGCCGATCCTCCCTATACGCAAAATGCGCAAGCTGCATAGGGCCTCCGAAACACCAGGGGGCCCCCTTGCTCTCAAAGATGATTTAATTTTAGTTTAGTTTTTGAATTTGGCCAGTGGTTATGAAAACATGAATGATAATTTCATTTAATGCGGTGCGCTGTTGCCCTTTATTCGTAAAAATCAGTCAAATCATGTCGTATAGTCTTGCGCGAGACTAAAAAAACGAGTTGACACTGTTTCTCAAGCGCTTTCCGCGAGCGCGATTCGAGATGGAGTGAAACACGGACAAATGCGTTTCCTTCATTCGTTCATAATCACTCATAAACGGTTAATTGTATAATTAATAAAATGTTAATTGGTAAAGTAATACGTCGAATAATATTTTTCTTTAACACATACTTTTTGTTCTTTTTGATAATAATTTCTAAACCATGAGTCAGATAGGATTATATTTTCTATCTGAAATTGTGATTCTGCTGGATTAAGCGATCTGATTTCTAAAATACAAGACATTCGCTTCATTAATAAAAGCCGAAGAACCGCGTGAACCTGTAACCGCATTATCCCGTCGACTGTCCTCATTTTCTGTTGTTCACTTTAAATCTGAATCATCCCAGAAGATCAGGGTAATAAAATCATTGTCATGAAATAACCCCTCTATCCCAGCACAACATTCTGTTACGGATTATCCACGTATCCATTTATTTTCTTATGCAAATTGAAAATCGACGGCGTTCTGTATAATAACACTGTGAAGTTTCACTCATATTATATCCTCCTCAGAACATGCGATTTTCATAATAAAAACTGTCAGTATCTTTATGAATTCTGTGCAGTGAAATATTCTAAAAAAATAGGTTTCTACCATTTCTGTCTTTTTTTCATTTCGGTCTATGCAGTATGCACATATGTGCGCATCCGTGCCATGATTTTTACAAGTTTATTTCTGTAATTTGATGTATTTTTAGCAAAACAGAGTTGATTTTGATGTCACGTTGACTCATTAGTTACAAATCAAACCGTCTGTTTTAAAGCATGGCCATCAGATGAATCAGGGGGCAGAATGAGCATCTTGAGGTGAACATTAGCAAGTGTCTGGGAGTTAATGTGCATTTAAACGCACCTTCTGTGGCGCTCTGCTGTCAAAAGGTCCTGTGTGAACGGCCCCTTAGTCATCTGCTAATTAAAACAGGGAAATTATCTATTCATGAGCGTATATAATCTTTCTGGTGTTGACTTTCTCAAACAAAATCACTTGTGATGCTTTATTGCCTCTGAGAGCAAAGTTGAAAATGTTTCTATTAGAGCTAGAGCAGATTGTCTCCATGTAAAAGTAAACTGAAGCCCAAACAGACACTTATTTTGCCATCTGCCTCTTTTAAAAGCAATAATACACACTATAAATGATAATTCTGTCATCATTTAATCTCCTTTTATTTTTTTTGCACAAAGCATTCAGTGGATAATTAAATTAAGCTTGTGGCTAACAATACAATATTCTAATAAGTGTAAAAATATACTACGCCCACAAATATTGGCTAAAATAATATATTTTTAATTAGACGGACTACTTTTCTGATGCTTCAATGGCGCTCAAAATTACAGAAGCCCATTTCTGCAGGTAAATCATAATTATGACGTAATTGTCATCATGACAAAAAAAATAAAAATAAAATTAAATTTGTGAGATAAAAAGTTAAAATTGATATAAGACATAATTATGAGATAAAAAGTCAAACGTATGACATACCAAATAATAATGAGATAAGCTGAAATTGTAACATAAGTCAAAATTATGGGATAAAAAGTGAAATAATGACTTTGTATGTCATAATTATGACTTTTTATCTTTTCAGTGTCAACATTTTGTCAATTTCTACTCTTTATCTCATAATTATGATTTAGTGTGTTATAATTGTGACTTTTTGTCTCATAATCATTAATTTTGATTTACTAATGCATTCTTTTTTTTTCTCACGTGGCAGAAATGGGTTTCCATACAACAGCCCCAGTCTTCATTCACTTTTCCCATGGAATGAAGTCATACATATTTGAAACAACATGAGGGTGAGTAAATAATGACAGAATTTTTATTTCTGTGTGAGTTATTCCTTTAAACCAGTGGTGGATACGCTCTGAATGCCAACAACCAAACCAATAAAAAGTTGCCCCTATTGCACAACGAACTTAATAGAAATATTCCCAGTATGATTCTCTACCAGGTTGTGAATCTTCTCTTAAATTTCGAGAAGCTGACCCTTTCGTTTGGACGGTGATATGAAATATTCATATAAACGTAAACAAAAACATACACAAACAAATGCACCTTACATCACAATAGATTGCTTCTCGCAACAGTAACCTTCTCCTCGGAGCGCGTCTGAGATGCCGTCTTCAAGTCTGTCTCGGCCCTCTGGGCTCATTGAGTAAATATTAATGTGGTTTTCCCATCCAGTGCATTTACCGATAACAATCTCTTCCCATCTCTCCTCCCTCTTCCTGGATACCGGAGTCCTTTCGGCTCATTGATGGGGAAGGGATGTTATCGCCCGCTCACCAGCGGTGAGTTAAATGTTCAGCATTGGTTACAAGAGGTGGAAATGTCAGGTGAGGTGTTTGCATGACAGTTTACCTGTCTGAAACCGTAAGCTACACTTTCGTCTTGAGTATCTAAAGATCAATAAAACAAGACATGTTTAGCCTGCATTTGCAAACTCGAACTTGTTTTAAGGATGTTTCGATACTGGAAAACAAGACAAAATAGTGATTTTTTTGCAGCGTAGCAATTAGAACATTCATAAAGGTCCACTTCCATTGGCCTGGTGGGTGTGAGTGCGTCCTCAATCCTGATTGGCTGAGCTGTCTTCCTGTTTGTCCACCTCATCGTCCTGTCGTCCTGTTTCTTGTGCTGTAGGTGAGGCCTTGTCTTGACACGACCCCATTTCAGCTTCTGCTTTCACACTACGCTTAATCATCATCACTGCTTCCATGATAAATAAAAAATGTACTTTTGAGCAAAATTCTGTTTACCTACTGTACCTACTGTCTTCTGAATTAAATATAATAACATGATTTAATCTTTTTTTTACCCTTAGTAAACCTCTTCAAATAACAAACAGGCATCATCAATGTTAAACAAACCCACAATAAATCCATGTTTATCCATTTAAGCACGTTTAAGAAACGTTAATGACAGACGTCACTGGCTCTTCTCACCGTGATTGGCTGCCCCCTGCCACTTTTCTGGCTTTCATTTGCATAAACTATTTCTTAACTTTAGTTTTTAACCCTGTTTCCTTCAAGTAGAGTACAGATCATTGTGATTTGTAAATGCTCAAAACCTGGTTGTTGCTGTATTGCACTTTTGAATATGTGAGATGATGCTTATATAAAAGCAGTACACACAAAGCTGTGGTGTCCTCGTGCAACCACAAGATGCGTGAGATGTATGCCATGTGAAATTTTTCTTTTCGGAAAAAGTGCATTTAGATTCTCACATCAGTTTGTTATGGTTGCGAATACAAATTCACATATTGAATTACATATACAACTGATGATGACAAGTGTGACGGGTTGATTAAAGCTTAGCACAGTTCATTTGCATTGGCCCTTTCTTCCCAAAAAATGTAAAAAGACAACACTGGCGTGTAAGTAAATATCATCAGGAAAGCCAAACACGCAGTAACACCCGCTATACACACACTCGCTCTGGTTTTCTTTGAAGTGACATGGAGCTAAATCTTTGTTTAAATTATGCATTGTTCTGTTCAAGCGTCTTGTGCTTTCTGCTCCATTTTATGTGGAGCTTTAAGGAAATGCCTGATGCCTGCACTGAACCCTGTAAAAACACTTGGTGTGTGACTTTGGCTGCTAACACAAACTACGTAGATGTTTTTAGCCAAGAAACAGAGAGAATGAGAGGAATATGATATTAACTGTGTGTGTGTGTGTGTGTTTGACAGCAGTATGTCAGTAATGCGGCTGGAATAAGAGGTTACACACCTTGGATTCCTTCTTCTTGCGAGGCAGCACTGGTCTCTGGAGGAAAACGATCTGCTTGGTGGCCAAACTGCCATCACTGG
>NW_015554362.1:1431151-1445590 GCF_001515605.1 Sinocyclocheilus anshuiensis
CTTCCTCTTTAACATCTACCTCATCCTTAGCATTTCCGTCTCTCTCGCTATTTCCGGCCAACGCTTCTTGTTTTTCCCTGCCTGCTCCGACCCTCCCTTCCTGTGTCTCGTTCCCTTCCTCTCTGTCCTCTTTCTGTTCACTCTGCACTTCAGCATCAGCCTCATTATTCTGGTTTTCCTCCCGTCGTTCATTCACACTTGTATTTGTCTCTTCAGCGCTCTTCTCGGCTCCATCACATTGCTTTTGATCACTTATCTCTTTCTCTACGGTGGACGTGGAGTCTTTCTTCTTCTTGTTCTTTGGTGCGTCTTTGACCGAGTTCTTGTTGGACTTGTTCCGTGCTTTAAAGATGACTTTCTGAAACCGAAAACGTTGACAGAGAGTTTTAATACTTTTTTTATGGAAAGATAATGAGATGCAGGTAAATATTTAATGAATTGCTTCTTTAAAATAGCAAAAGTATACTTGGTTGTAATGCTGTTTCATCATTTAATCATCATTTTATGAATCACTGCTTCCATGATAAATAAAAAATGTACTTTTGAGCAAAATTCTGTTTACCTACTGTCTTGTTCTAAATCTGAATTAAATATAATAACATGATTTAATCTTTTTTTTACCCTTAGTAAACCTCTTCAAATAACAAACAGGCATCATCAATGTTAAACAAACCCACAATAAATCCATGTTTATCCATTTAAGCACGTTTAAGAAACGTTAATGACAGACGTCACTGGCTCTTCTCACCGTGATTGGCTGCCCCCTGCCACTTTTCTGGCTTTCATTTGCATAAACTATTTCTTAACTTTAGTTTTTAACCCTGTTTCCTTCAAGTAGAGTACAGATCATTGTGATTTGTAAATGCTCAAAACCTGGTTGTTGCTGTATTGCACTTTTGAATATGTGAGATGATGCTTATATAAAAGCAGTACACACAAAGCTGTGGTGTCCTCGTGCAACCACAAGATGCGTGAGATGTATGCCATGTGAAATTTTTCTTTTCGGAAAAAGTGCATTTAGATTCTCACATCAGTTTGTTATGGTTGCGAATACAAATTCACATATTGAATTACATATACAACTGATGATGACAAGTGTGACGGGTTGATTAAAGCTTAGCACAGTTCATTTGCATTGGCCCTTTCTTCCCAAAAAATGTAAAAAGACAACACTGGCGTGTAAGTAAATATCATCAGGAAAGCCAAACACGCAGTAACACCCGCTATACACACACTCGCTCTGGTTTTCTTTGAAGTGACATGGAGCTAAATCTTTGTTTAAATTATGCATTGTTCTGTTCAAGCGTCTTGTGCTTTCTGCTCCATTTTATGTGGAGCTTTAAGGAAATGCCTGACGCCTGCACTGAACCCTGTAAAAACACTTGGTGTGTGACTTTGGCTGCTAACACAAACTACGTAGATGTTTTTAGCCAAGAAACAGAGAGAATGAGAGGAATATGATATTAACTGTGTGTGTGTGTGTGTGTTTGACAGCAGTATGTCAGTAATGCGGCTGGAATAAGAGGTTACACACCTTGGATTCCTTCTTCTTGCGAGGCAGCACTGGTCTCTGGAGGAAAACGATCTGCTTGGTGGCCAAACTGCCATCACTGGGTGAGAGAGAGGAAACAGTTCAGTTAGTGATCTAGGTATGATTATACTTCAATAATGATCAAACTGCTTGTTTCAGGTCCAATCATCTTGACCAAAAGTGCCCAAACTTTTTTCTACGAAGGGCCAAAAATTGATTAAACATTTTTCTTTTTTTAAATATTACAAAAGTTGTATACACACACACACTCTCACACACACACACACACACACACACACACCACATCATCGAGCAAACATAGAGTGCTGTGAGTTTTCTGAGTTTGGTGTAAAATCACATTTAAACAGTTCAGATAAGCCGTTTAATCTCCAGAGGAGATGGAGTTGTGTTACTAAACAGTCTCAATCTCTCTCATGATCCCCCTTTCTCTTTACGATTCTGCTGCACATCTCTTACATCAAATGTGCATCTCTGGCATAAGCTGACAATCAATACCAAATGTCTAATTCGCCCTGCTTTTTTTTTCTTCCCACTTCCTATTTTGTTGCTTGTCAAGGAACTGTATATTTATTCAAGTGCTTCCTGCTTAAATCAAAGAGGCAAAACTGGATTCCTGCAAGCCTCGGTCCATTAAAATGTAAACGAGTGGCTGGACGGTGAAATTACAGCTCCGGTCTTCAGTCTCGCCAGCATCCAAACTAGTCTGCGTCTCCGCTTTATGGAGGACGACACATGCCGCCTATACAGTACCCATCATTAAGGGCTTAATTGAATGGTAACTTCAGCAATTTTGAATGTAATGAATGTACAAGCCTTCGGTACGGCGTGATGCATAGCAATGAGAAGCCGCCCTGTGTGTGGAAATATAAGAGTGCAGATTACAAACAAACTCATCTGCATTCAAAAAAGTGCTGTGGAATTACCTTGTTTGTTCGGCAAGACGACTTCTAGTTGTTTGTGATTACTGGAGGACTTTGTCATTTTCTAGAGATTATACTTACAAAGAGTGGATTTCTAGCTCATCAAGAATTTTAGAGTTGAGCGTGACAAGAAAAAATATATATTTAGTGCAGAAATTTCCATTACTTTTTCATCATTTAAAAAAAAAAAAGAACCTAGTTTTTCCATGACAGTTTTTGCAGAAATACGACTCTTATAGCAAAATAAATAATTATTTAATACTGCAAAATAAATAATTATTCATTTTGCAGTAAGAACAGAATAACTTGGGTTCAAAATATTGGTCTGTAAAAATTTTTCTCTCTTATGCTCACAAAGGCTGCATTAATTTGATCTAAAATGCAGTAAAACAGAAATATTGTGAAATATTACAATGTGAAATATCTGTTCCTTATTGTAATATATTTTAAAATGTAATTTCTATGATCAAAGCTGAATTTTCAGCATCATTACTCCAGCCTTCAGTGTCACGTGATCCTTCAGAAACGATCCTTCAGAAATCATTCTAATATGTTGATTTGTTGCTCAGGAAACACTTCTTTTTATTATTTATTAATGTTGAAAACAATTATATTTTTAAGGCAACCTTGATACATTTTATTTTCAGGATTTTTTGATTAATAGAAACTTCAAAAGAACAGCATTTATTTGAAATAGAAATCTTTAACATAATAAATATCTTTACTGTGACTTTTGATCAATGCATACTTGCTGAATAAAAGAAAAAACATCTTACAGATCTTAAACATTTGAATGATACTGTACTTTTTCAAAATAGTAGGTTGTTTGTAGTTTGCTTGTCATTGACTTTTGTTACCATGAATAATAAAATTGGATCTTCACCAACACTGGTATTCATAGTACTATGAGTTTTACCCACATGTTACCATATTATATTTTGCCTCGCAGGAAAACAAGGCCAGCCTTCTCCAAGACACTGAAAAGTGACGGTTCCGCAGTATCTAGGACAACGTTTTGATTAATTAGCTACATTGCTGCTGTTGTGAGTTGTGGTATTTTGTGAAAGTTTAAAATAGGCCCATAATTAATCAGCAGGGACTTCAGGACAGATAGAAGAATGACGTGTGAGAGAAAGGCCAGCGCGGGATCGGCCCGGCGCAGGCGTGGGTATGACAGATGGAGATTACTTCAGTTCGACATCGCCGGGAGCTTCCGCTCGCCATTACAGGAATCATCAGTTAGCTTGTATTGACATTCCATTACGGCGAGCAAACAGTGGAGTTCTGCCCCGTACTGCCTGTGCCAGTCATTACATCTGACTCCATGAGGCCCGCAGAGCTCTTTATACCCCGAGCACTTTGTCACGATTGGAATTCAGGACGTACCATTACTCTGTGTGGGTTGTACAATTGTTTTTTATGTTAGAAATGGCGCCCCATGAGGTGTTTACACAAAATCAATTGATGGCTTTATGTTTCCTACCTCTGAAGCCTGTTCACACTCAAAGGCTTTGAAACCTAGTCGTATTATTGGTCATAATTATTTTTTTTACTGCTGGATGCCCTGACGTGATTGGTAAAATAAGCAGGTGGTCATAACACCAATTGAAGATGGTAGATCTTATATACAATGAATATAATTATACATAATTGAAATTATAATATGTATGTATGTATATATATATATATATATATATATATATATCCGTTCCGAAGCGCACTGAGATCTGACCTGCCTGCTCAGGATAATCTACCATGAATGAAAAACAGAGGCAATTGACAAAAAGATGCAATATTTTTTTTTTCTATTTATCCTCAAAGTAAGAGTCATGCTCAAACACTGGATCCAGCACGCCATTTTCAGCACGGTATTAATAATGTAACCAGTTCACAGCACTTCTAGACATCTGGAGAAAGTTTTAAAATATGTATTAAGGCTACATTCCTCTAAATTGCAAAATATATTTTTAATCTAAATTTAAATTGCATTGGGATAAAGTTAGCAATATGTTAAGTAGAGGAATAAAAAAGATAATGCAACCCAGGTTCATTGGAATTGGATAAACGTGCTTGTGGCGACATTTCTGCAAAATGGTATTATGTTGCTTCTTGTGCGTTTCACCAAAAAAACAAAATGTCATAAAAGTTTTATCTGAAACAGATGAACTGAGTCATTTCCAAACAGCCATGATATGTAAAACAACTAACATAATAAAATTAGTGTTTGGAAAGGAAACATCTGATGTTAAAACATCAATGCACTAAACATCAATACTTTGTCACATTTATAACATACACATAAAATATGAGTCGAAATTTAAGCCTGCTTATGCCTTTTTAATCACGACTGTACTGTACACGTACCTGTACACTTAGCAAACACAGCGCTGTACCAGGTGCACTACTGAGCAAGTTTACTACAGCTACAGTATGTCCAAAAAAGCCATACATATGTAGCTGATTATGTGATGCAAAAACATCAACATGTATTAGATCATGATCTATAATAAAAGTGTTTTGAGATTCAGCTGTGATTTGCATTTAAAATTATTTCTCGTTATTTTATTTTGCACATGGATGAAAAACAAATGTTTCAGCTGTGGACGTGTTTTTTTTTTCATTGTGCAAGATTATTTGGGATAATTTGCCACTCTAATTATAATTTAAAATGTGTGAGTTGCTGATGTTTTACTGCCACTAGTGTTATTAGAGGCCAAGCACCAAAGCTGCGTAGCAGGCTTGGCAGAGGTGTGCATTGAGGGCTCATAGTGGCCACAAATGGGGTGCACGTAAGCACCCCATGTGGCCTTTCTTGAGGAGTGGCTTTTTTTCTGGCAACCGTCCCATACAAGCCACACTTGTGGAGAATTTGTTATATTGTTGTCACATGCACACAGAGTTCCTGCAGGCCTCTTGGTCGCCTCTCTGACCAGTTTCCTCCTGGCTCTTTAATCAGGTATGGAGTAGGGCTTCGCACAAATAGTCGAATATTTGATATGTAATTATTATTTGAAAAATAAAAAGCACTATTCGAATTTTACTACATTTTGCTTTGCCAGCCGTAAATGTCAGTTATAACTAAATGCACTGGGTGGAGCTGTGGAGCGTGTTAAGTTGATTGTATTTGATCACAGAATGTCGTTGTCTGCCTTGTGAAGTTTGGAATTACTTGGATCAAAAGGATCTTACTAAATGAGATTACTTTTGATCAAATGAATCAGTGAAACTGAGTTATCATAACATCACCACCACAATCACATGAAATCCAAACACCAGTTGACTGAGGAAAGACAGCTGTCCATCACTGCATTCACGACTGCAGGTAAGCGTAGCTGTAGCCCGAGTGAGCTGAGAAGAGAGCACATCTGATAGTCAAATGATCTTGAGACATATGCTTCCTTTAAGTTTCCTCGAGGGAGAGTGGTTTAAGAACAGAAAACACAAAGCGCTGAAAGAAACTTTGCTTAGCAGACCGTTATCTTTGTGTCTCAGGAACATCTTTGCGGCTCGTGTTCTTATTGTTATCAGACTGAGGAGCCAACTTTCACAAGTCAGGAGATGTATCCATCTGTATCCATCTCCTGACTTGTGCCTGTCCACGACTTTATCCCGGAGATCTTTTGACAGTTTCTTGCCACCCATAGGTGATTGTTTGCTACAGTTGCACTACCAAGGACTGAAATGCTCCAGGAAAGCTCTTTTCATGCTGAGCTAATCAAAATGAGCACAGCTGATCGCAGTTGAAAGTCAAATGGCTTTGTGTGCCACTGAGAAGGTGATTAGCTACACTTGATTGAGTTCATAAGTCATTTCACGATCCTTTTTCCAACTCAGTGATTCTTTTTTTTTCTGACATGTTTGTGTTACAGTATATCTTTCACTTGGATGTTATAAGTTGCACTGAGTAAATATAGCTTGATAAAACAAAAACTGTGTCCGTGTTCATTTCAGGCTGCACTAAAATGAACACTGCAGAGGAAAGTGTTTCGAATATAAATTACGGCAGTGCATAAACATCATATCAGGAACATGATTATCAATGCATGAGACAAACTCACTTTAATTCGTTGTATATTTTCCATGCTTCATTTCTTTCCTCTATGCTTGAGACAGATCATGACAGAGTAGTGAAATCTTGTCTACACTCAACTACAGTATCTCACAGCAGATGGATCACATGACCTTCGCTGTCATTTCCATTGGTCGTTGGTGCATTGCTTCGCCATTTGCATAGTTAATTTTTCTCCGCTTCGTTAAATGCCCAGTGATCACTCGTGTTTCTGCAGATCACCAGCTTTCATTGAAAATGCATGATTTTTGGTTTCTTTCTTGCTGTATATTCTTTCTTCCCATAGTGCTAGAAGTCTAGCTGAACATACCACAAGTCTATGGCTGCACTGCAATTTGCATACTAATCCTAATCTTGTGTACTATATAGTACAAATAGTGAGATTTGGATTAGTGTGTACCAAATCCTTGTATGTTGAAAACAGTATGCCAAGGGGGTCTGGATAGTGTATTATTCCCAGTGCATTCTCAAAGTATGCATCCTTACAGCTTTTTCAGCTAATATTGCACACAAATTTTTTTTTTCATTGACCTTTGCAGTTTTAGAAACTGTATGAACCTAAAAGTTAAATAATACTTAACTTTAAGGCAATAACTTTACCTGTTCGTCTTGATGATGGGTGTAGGCAGCACACAAGTGAGTCTCCATCCAAATGAAGCCAGCGACTGCAGCAGGGGAATATAGTCTGTCTTCACTTGTAAACCCTGAAAAGAATAAAGTTGAAAAAATGCTTTAAAGGGAGAAAAGTCACACTTAAGTAGCAAACAACTGATTCGAGGTTTGGACTTTAAATTGAAGTCTTTAGGCGTATATTAAGACATTTAAAATGGTGACTCTGTTAAGATCCACCCTCTATTGCTCTTTTGTTCATGTTATTTGCATGGGCATTATAATTCAAATATTTGGAAGTTTCAAAAGGTTAAAAAACATATAACTTATATAACTTGTAGATATTTGGAAGTTTCATAATAAAGGATGTTTATTAATACAATCTAAATAATTGAAATGATCATTTATGTAGATAGATAGTCAGAAATGTGTCATATACTGAGAATGTGGGTTTAGCCTGATAGAAAAGAAATCCTAGTTACCATAGTTACCCATTCATTTATAGGAAAAGAAAAAAAACAGACCGAAAGTTGTTTACTTGAGCCTATACTTGAAACTTGAGTTGGACCCCAGGGACTTGTCTGATTCAGTTTAAATAAATTCAGAGTGATAAAAATGAAGGTTTAATATCTGTTGTGGTAATATAACAGATGTTGAAATAAAAGATGTATTGTATGAAGAGCTCATGAATGTATTTCTCTGTGATTCAGGGAGCAGTGTTAATCAAACAGGGTTGTTTTGAGCAGTTAGGGGTTGTACTGTGGTTTCAAAGAGAATGCTTGTACTCTCATTTCAGGAGGAGCGCACAGGAAGTCAGTGTGGTTTAACGGCACCTGTCCTCAAAAGGAAACCATGTCGCGTGTCAGCCATGCGCACACACTCATAATGATAACACAAGACAGCTCTACATGATAATGCTTCACTTGCAATAATATGCCACGGGTTTTGTCACAGTCTTGCATGAATACACTATACGGTTATACATGAGTCACTGTGGAAAGTTCAGAGTAGATAACAACATGATGACTTTGGCGCAGTCTTCTAAAGCAACAACTAAAATCATATTTAGAGGCTGTTTTGAAAATCTCTACGTATGCATACAAAAAACATGGCACAGACAATCATTGGGTAAAATTAGGTAGATTGGTTTAAGTATTATTATTTATAATTGTGTATTTTTTATATGAAATTCATTTTATATTAATATTTAATTGTAATATTTAATATTAATAACAATATATATAGTTCAATAAATAAAAGTTTCAGATTGTCTGAACTGAAATTCTGAATAATGTATGTATATATGTACATGTGTATATGTAATTGATACTTTAAAGAATTATACATTTTTAATATGTATAATTTTTATATATAATTATACATAATTTACATTATGGAATATATAGTTTTTAATTATGTAAATTGTATAAATTGTATAATTATGTTTATATATATTTAAAATGATTTCATTTATTGTATTTACATATTATTGTCAGTTATGTGTGTGTTATTATTATTTTTTTTTTTTTACAATGCATTGTGGGATTGCCTTCAGGAAGCAGAATGCATGTGAGGCTGCCTTAAAGTCTGTCTACCTTTCAGAACAGCCTACACAAACACTGCCCATGTTGATTTTGGGACAGAGCCAGAGCCAGAGTCTTAGTTTAGTCCTTTGAGGAGGTTTTGTTTCAACACCTTTCCTAGTTATGAAACCCTTTTGCCCAGATTGGATGACATTGTTGTGGGTCGTGCGTTGAGACCTCAGAGGCCCAGGTTTCTGTTGAAATGGTTTTTGGGTATTTGCGTTGGCCAAGACCACAGCGGCAGCCTTTGGGGAATCCAGATATGTGAGAAGAGGTTTTTGTTGGAAGCGGTCCCAGTAGTGGACCCTGTAAACAGCAACGCAGACTTAAAAGCGGAGAAGAATTGAGAAAATATGGTCTGTTTAATGGCTTTCCATTGCGGCAGGATTGTGTGAACATCTAGATGCTGTTGAAGTGCTATACTCTTTCAACATGGAGGTCAGTGAAATAGAGCAGAACCAAGACTCCTCAAGAAAAAGAGTCGTAAAGTCATCACGAAAGTCAGCTTTCGAAATAGGGCACATTTCAGAGTGAAGACGGATTATTGATGAGAAAAAACACGTTGGCTGAAATTTCATCATACTAAATCAGTAATTGATTGGATTGTGAAAGAGAGAATGGAGTCAGGTGGTTTGATGAGGAGAGTTAAAGGAAAGGCAAGAGGGGATGATGATGTCATCCAGGATGGAAAAACATTTTAGAGGTAGAGCGACTTTAAATGAAAGATTATAAAGACAGTTTTTAATAACGTGCATGAATCGTTCACAATAAGATGTGTATTAAGATGTATGTATGTATATTAAGAATACAGATAGGGTAAATTGTGATTTCATGTTGACTTAAAAGCTGATGTGTGCGATTTTATTTATTTATTTGTTAACATAATTCTCATTTATTTATTATTTTTAATGTAATTTGTAGGTTGTAGTATTGTGTGCTTTCACTTGACTCGACAATTGACTCGACTCAATGGTGTGAATTGGGGCGGGACTGTTTTCTGTTTGACCAACCAATAGAAAACATGGGAAGCATTTGGGAAACCTGTTCGATAGCAGTAATGGTCCAGAAATGACTTCCAGTAGCGTTACTGCTGAGACTCAGCTTTAAATGCAAAAATAAAAGTTGTAAAAGTTTGGGAAGGTTGCATTAAATTGATTTAAAAAGTTAAGACATTTATAATGTTACAAAAGATTTCCACAAAAAAATATTAAGCAGCACATCTGTTTTCAACATTGCTAATAATAATAATAAATATTACTGGCAATAATATTTAATAATATCAGTATTAGAATGATTTCTGAAGGATCACGTGACACTGAAGACTGGAGTAATGATGAATCACAAAAATAAATGAGATTTTAAAATGTATTCAAATAGAAAACAGTTATTTAAAATGTTATTATTATTTTACAATATTACTGTTTGTACTGTACTTTTCATCAAATAAATGCAACTTTGAGAGGACAAGACTTCTTTCAAAAACATTAAGAATCGTATCAACCTCAAACTTCCTCCAAAGCATCAAAACATTTTTAAGGAAAAAAACAAAAAACAAAGATTGCACCAGAAGATCTGAGATCTATTTTTGTGTTCAACCTTTTCAGTCAAAGAAGCAGATTTCTGCTCACAGACTTCCATTCTCAACAACTAAAAATAGTCCGGGCTTATTTTACACCTCTATCACACTTTTCTAGCCAGGGTCTACAGAACGCCGTATCTGCCATGGATGTTCGGCTGCCGCTGATATATATATGATGTACAGCAACCGTCTGTCTGCAGCATTAAAATCACACACACGTCATACAGTTACCATGAGCTCAGTTTACTGGAAATAGACTAATGAAAGATTTGAAAAGCATGATTTTTTCGTTTCTGAGTTGTGTAGTTCAGCCACATTCACACAGACAAAGAAAAGTGTTTTTTGAAATGGCAGGTCGCATGTTTTTCTCACCTCCACAGGAGCCATAAAGGTTACATTGCCAAAGGATGTGTTTTAATGGTCTATCTACAGTCTAATCACACCGCTCCAGTGACTGCACTGACCTTCAAACTTTACCTTCTACTCTAACTGTATGCTAAATATATAACACCTGAGGAAAATGATATTGCTCAGAGGTTGCTCAGGCAACTTAATGGCATTTCATTGAAGTTTCTCCTTTGATGCTTCTCTTATAGCTACTTGAACTGACTTTGAGCACTGTTTAAGACATTGTTGAGCTGAAAACTCCAGAGTGTTTTTCTCATGCACAAATAAACTTCATTATTAGCATCCCGACGCAACCACGTTATAGTAATCTTTTTTGAGCTCTAATTGGGTTTCTGGTAACTTTTTAAAACAGTTACGCTGTGTGCTTCAGACAGTCAACTATATAGTTGCAGTTAACTTGTTAACTTAGTTAACTTATTCTACTTTTGTTAGATCTCTCTCATCAGTTGAATAAATCCAATCCAAGTAGCATACACTCTAAAAAATGCTGGGTTAAATACAACCCAGTGCTGGGTAAAATAGGGACAAACCCAGCAATTGGGTTGTTTTGACCCAGCAGTTGGGTTACTACCCAGAAGGTTGGGTTAAACATTTAACATTGCTTAATTGCAAAAATAGCAATTTTTTTTTTTTTTTTTAAGAAAAAATTGTAGATTGTTTCAAAAAGTCATACAAGTATAGTTGTCTAGCAAAGCTCATAAATGTTAGTTGTTTTGTGTAAATAGCTTTATGACGCTATGTGAAATGCTTTTCAAAACCGTGGTCTTATTAATATACATGTAGCAAACCCAATTGCTGGGTTTGTCCCTATTTTACCCAGCACTGGGTTGTATTTAACCCAGCATTTTTTAGAGTGTAGTTGAATAAATCCAATCCAAGTAGCATATAAGAACTGCTTTCAAGAAAACGGATCCGGGTAAAAGTGATTAGAGTTTAGACTGTACAGACGTCGGCATGCTTCAAAACACGCGAAAAGAATCTGAGGCCACTGTAGTTACGCAAGCCTTAGATAGACATTAATAATTTGAAAGGGAAAGACATCCTGAGAGCTAGACGGGAAAACCATAACAAGACCAGACTAAATTTCACATTGCGTCTTTAGATGCCACAGGCAGGGGATTGGTTTTAGCAGTCGGTGGACTTGTTCCAGACGTCCCCAGGCCTCGGTCTGTCTGTGTTTACTCACAGAATCTTCCTGAAATAGGATGCATAAAGCACTGCGGTAACGGTTTTCTATTCATGTTAATCATTACAATTTCCTTTTTTCTTAGTGACTAGACAATGTGCAGGTCTCTTTATACAGGCAAAGCAGTGTCTATACTTCACAAACAACATGAGTCATTACAATGTCAGCATGAGACATCTGAAAAACACTGCAAAAACAGAAGTTAGACAGAATTTAATCTATCCGTCTGTCTGTCTGTATGTCTGTCTGTATGCATGTGTGTATATATATAACAGAAATTATTTTACAGAAACACTTTTAAAATAGAGTCTTTTTAAATTGTTTTCATGCAAGGCGTTTCCATGTTAGAGTAAAACAGCCAATTTATTTCTGTCCTTTAAAGTATATAATTGCACTAGATTTCTTTCATTTTAACTTTACATTTCACAATTGTGACTTTCAATTAGGACATTTAAGTGTCTTTTATAAATGTTCCTTAGAAAAAAAAAAACACTACTGGTGTGCATCTTGAGAAAAAAACAATGCCACTGATATATTTTAAGATATGTCAGTGCAAGTTTCCTTCAGTTAAAACAGCTCAGACATGCATTTTAGTCTGGGACTATAGGCTTAAGCCTTATCTGTGAAACCAGGAGGATATCTTTCAGTTGTGCCTTTATCTCTCATAACTGTGACTGTATTTCTTATTTTAAACTTCATTTCACCAATACTTTTTTTTACTTTATAGGTGTCTATATAATTATTAATATTAATAATACAGATACATTTTAAAACATAGTTTATTTCTTGTACTTTTTACTCGATATCTCACAGTTGTGACTGTCTTTTCTTTTCAGTTGTTTTTGAGCCAGTTACCTTTTTAAAACAATTGTATGCAAGGCCGTTTCCATCTAAAGGGTAAAATAGGTAATTTATTTCTGTAATTTAAAATACATAAATACACTATATTTCCTGCATTTTTAACTGTATATCCCACAATTTTGAATTTCTATACTTTATACACAGTTGCACCTTTATTTCTCTTAACTTTGACTGTATTATTTTAAACTTTCTCTCACCATTATGCTTTTTTAGTTTATAGGCGTCTATAATATATATATATATATATATATATATATATACACTTGAAAAAAATAGTTTATTCTCATAATTTTTACATTATTTCTCACAGTTGTGACTGTCTTTTCTTTTAGGGTAATTTTAAGGCAATTATATTTTAAAGCATTTTTTATGCAAGGCATTATGTATTAAGTCATTTATTATTCATTATTTATTAAGTCATTTATTTCTGCATGTTAAAATATATCAACGTATTTCTTATAATTTTGACTTGATAACTCACGATTGTGACTTTATATCTTTCAGTTGCACCTTTATCTCTCATAACTATGGCTGTGTTTCTTATTCTAAACTTTATCATCATTACCTGTTTTACTTCATAGGCATCCATACGTTCCAGTGCTGTGGACTGCACTGCAGCTTTCTGAAGTCTGCTGCTCTCCTCTTAATAACGCAGCCTTATCTACGGAGAGCTCACTACGGCTGTGATAAAAGGCTGTTAAGGCAATTTCTTTCTCAGTGGATCAAAACTAATAAGTGTTGCTGTGAGTAAATCTTCAAGGATTATTCCTCAAGGAAATCTAAAATGGAAAACTGCTTTTTGCGGTTGTGTTTCAGGGGCTAAGCTCTAGCGACCGAGCGCCCTCATTGCATTACATGTCCAAGGTTACTCTGCCTATTGATTTTCCTTTGCGACAAGAATAGAGTCCTCGCTCAATTTGACTCGTATTGAACAAACATGGCTCAGTAACTCCGTACAAGTGCTTTGGAGATTTATGCATGCAATTAAACATTTCCATATTATTTATAGGTATAATAATAAATGATGATATTAATAGATATTTACTGTTTTTAAAATGTATTTATTTAGCTGTTTATGTTTTATATATAATATAAAAGACATATATGAAAATTTAAATTATATTGAAATTATTATATTGAAATTAAGTAAATAGGCACATTTAAAAAGAATGTATTTATTAACTAACAATTTATTATGCAACTAAAAAACAAATATACACATACATTATATTATGTGGAAATATTGTGTGTGTGAATATATTGTGAAAAAATATGCATTTTTTTAACTAACTACTAATTTATTAACCAACAAAAAGGCAACTAGATGATATATATAATATAATACTAATATTCATAAAAATATTAATATATTAATATTAATACTAATATATTAGTAATATTTTATATATATATGAATAACATGATTCATAAGAATAATATATATGAATAAGATTCACACACACACACACACACACACACACATTCACATATGCATATATGAATCTTATTTTTTTTGTTGGGTAAAAATGATAGGATATTGTAATTATAATACCTAACTAAATATTTATACATGCAATGCAAAAAGACATTTTTTATTATTAACCACAATTTATTAGTGTGTGTGTGTGTATATATATATAAATATATATATATATATATATTTATTATTATT
>NW_015554362.1:1446394-1484853 GCF_001515605.1 Sinocyclocheilus anshuiensis
ATATTGCAAGTGTAATTTTTAATTTCAACAACTAAACTATTCATATATTGAATGACATCATTATAAATTATTATTTGTTGCGCTGCATTAAAAAAGCATTTCTCAGAATACCATAAATGAGTGAATGAGTAATGTGCAGTGATTGTCTGACGCTGTTATAGAAACACGATTCACAAGACATTTGAAATAAACATGCAGGCTCATTGAAGACAGAAATATCACTGACAGAAAATGAGACAGTGATTGATGGGCTGAGTCAGACAGCAGCTGAACATATCAATTCAAAATGTCTTACTGCATTTGTGAAAATGCCCTTCTGTCTGATAATTCTATATGATTCTGATGTCTGGCATATACATCAACATGCCCTTACACAATATTACTACTGAATATAATTTATGAAATCTTGAATTACAGTCGTGTTGAATGCTGCGAGATGTCGAGCAGACTTAGATTTGAATGCAGCCCATCGACCGAGCGGCTCTGAATAATGCTGGGCAGAAACAGCGTGTCCTTACCCTCAGCTACAGAACCTCCGTCATGGCTGAGTAGAAGAGAGCGCACGAGAGAGGACAGCAGAGAGCAATTGAGAGCTGCAAGATTATAAAATAAAGCTCAAAACTCGATTACGCTGATAGCATCAGTACACAGTGCTAACTAACACAACACTGTCCAGCACACACGCTCTTCACTCACACACACACAGCCCAAGTAAGCATGAGCAAAACCAATTTGAGAAGAATCAATGGCGAACTGGCACAATATCTGATTTCAACAAGCATGGCTAAGACTCTCTGAGCAGCAGGACCCATTACTGTCACTCCAACGGGATGTTCGGATGAAAAATGGGGTTTCCTGCTTTTTTGTGTAATTCATGCTGCACTTCTAGATTTTTTTCTTCTTTCCAGTTTTGCCTAATTGAGTGGTTTTTAGTAGTTTGTGCAAATACTTTAAGGAATAGTTCACCTAAAAATGAAAATTTGCTGAAAATTTACCCACTCTCAGGCCATCGAAGATGTAGTTGCAGATTTGGAGAAATGTAGCATTACATCACTTGCTCACCAATGGATCCTCTCCATTATCTATAACAACACTTTCTTAAGTGCTATTATAAAAAAGTCCATAAATCCACCCATATTTGTTTAGAGCTGTTTTGGACTGTTTTTTTCTTGTAAACAGTGCTTGATCTGTGCATATTCTTTTCCTGATTCAGACGAGACAACTTTTTCTCTGGAGAAAGTAATGTTTTTGCTCATATTTGTGACCCTGGACCACAAAACCAGTCATAAGGGTCAATTAAAAAAAAAAAACATACATATACATACATATTTGACCCATACAATGTTGTTTTGGCTATTGCTAAAAATATACCCAAGCGACTTAAGACTGGTTTTGTGGTCCAGGGTCACATTTTATCCGGAAGCAACGGTTTGAAATTAAAACGTCTTAATGATGGATTTGTTTCTTACAAACATCCAGCTTTTCATACAACGTTAATTGCTGGACTGGAGTGGTATGGATTATTGTGATGTTTTTATCAGCTGTTTGGACTCTCATTCTGACGGCACCCATTCACTGCAGAGGATCCATTGCTGAGCACTGGTAAAGCTAAATTTCTCCAAATCTGTTCTGATGAAGAAACAAACTCATCTACATCTTGGATGGCTTGAGGGTGAGTACATTTTCAGCAAATATAATAAACTCTAATACATTTCACAAATAATTACAATGAAACAGCAAGTAATGCATCGAAATGAGAAATTTTGAGGTACAAAGACTGAAATAGTATTTTCTTGTAGAACATACTCCAATAACCTTATACTTTGAATAATCATTTTTTACAGTGTACAGGTAAATATGACAATAGTACTCTGAAGAACAGAATGCAAGCGTGTGTTTGTTTGAGTGTAACTCACATCAATGATTGTCCATTGTTCCACCACTATAGCATCGTACGCAGCAGCCGCATTGGTGTCGCTCTCCACTCCCTCCTGGAACACGAACACACTGTCCACAGTTTTGATGAGAACATCTGCAAGGAATAGAGGAGAAATCAGGCAGTGTTCTGGGTTTAATACGGTGGGTCCAGTGTTGTTTGGAAGTATCTTCTGTTGTGTTGCCCAGAAGAAAGAACAAGTGTTATAATTGTTGACCAAAGCTACACAGTTTTGAATATTGTTTTCTTTAATTAAAATAAAGCTGACATAAAATATAAACATTAGTTGAAAACCTTAAACATAAAAGATAGAAATTAGAAATATTGCACTGCACTAACTAAAATAAATCAGTTTAAGTTAAAGTACTATATTTACTAAAACTGAAATAAATATAAATTTCAAAAATGTAAAAAAATAATAATGACAAAAGCACATAGCAAAATTACTAAAACTACTAAATAAAAACTTTATAAAATAAAAGCCAATTCAAAATATTAATAAATATTATAGTATATACATAATACTAAAATAACACTTTAAGTAACACATAACCAGATGTTCATCCATCTAGAAAGGTAATCTTATTTGAAAACTTAGACACTTATGAAATATTTTTACAGCAGTAAGTTTTCATGGTGTTTTTTAGAGTTTGACGTGGTCACTATGAACTGTTGTTGTTGGAAAAGAGCTAAGCTTCTTTAAAAAGATTTCATTAATTTCCACAAAATAATTAATTGCACACAGGTTTTGTGTGCAATTAAATAATTTTCATTCTCAGATGTACTATTGCTTTTACTTCTATTAAACCCAGTATATTCCTTTTAAAAAGTCAGTGGAAGCTAAATGTATGAAAGCACAGAAAGAAAAGCGATGTTAACTATAGTGGGAATTCTAGGTGATCAAAATATAACTAGAGAGAGAGTATGTGCGGATGAGGAAGAAAAGAAAGAATGACAGCAACAAGACAGAGACTAATGAATGACCAGCCTAATTAGCCAACACATCCATGTTGGAATGTAGAACATTTCCGGTGAAATAAATAAAGCCCTTTCAAACGCAAGAGCCGCACACATTTTAATGGCCTGATGTCGCTGCCGCCCCATGCGGCTCCTGTGTTTGGCCCTGTTTTAGAGTGATCTTTATATATGGCTGGATAATAAGCTCTGCTGAGTATTGAAGACGAGCACAGGGGCGTCTGGGAGCCGGCTCACATCCCGTGTTATTTCTGCTCAGTGTCCTCTCATGGCCCAAGAGCTGCCTTATTACCCTTCCTCCATTTACACACTAATACTGTTTGTGCTGCCTCTGTCTGCTCTGGGAGACACTCCAGATTACATTATAGAGGGGCTGAGGGATGGGCGACCATGGGCCGGCCCCTGGCGGGACCCGATGCGAAGGGGTTTTTCTCAGGAAAGGGAGGGGCCTGGGTGTCTGTCGCCTGCATCCTTCCATCAAAAAACCTATTTAAGGCCGCACTTACTCAATTGAAGGCATCTCACCGGCCTTTCAAACAGGGCCATTGTTCTAGCCACCTTGCATCAGATGTTCCCACTTGGGATCGTAATTGGAAAAGTCCACTCGGGAGATTGCCTCAGTTGTTGAGCCCGTCTGGACGCACAGCGATGTCTCAGGTGAGCGAGTCCGACAGGGCGCTCTTTTCTACAGACGTGCCAAATGTCGGCTCAATAAGCCGTCGGCCCCGCGAGAGGCCCGTTTATGGAGATTGACGGCAGAGAGATTGTCCGTTGGATGGAGTGAGACTGCGGGAATATGTGGAGTTAGTCTGGCCAGGTCATGGTGACTCATAGCGTTCAGGTTTAAGTATGTGCCAGAGAGAGCTGCTGATGCTCAAGACAGCTTATATATATTTTACAACGCGGGGCAGAAAGGGGCCGAGACAGATTAAGGGTGGAGGATGTGAACATATTAAATGTCAATCACTTGAGCAGACAGACTACAGCAGTACAGCTTTCTGTGCTGACATTGATGTAAAAGCTTCTTTGTTAAAGGTTCGATTTCTGTCTCACCTATCAGCACCAAACAAAAACGCAAAACTAATGATGAACTAACGTTCTATCTATCTATCGTTCTATCTATCATTCTGTCATTCTATCTCTCCGTATATCTATCTATCTATCTATCTATCTATCTATCTGTCTGTCTGTCTATCTATAGTCATTCTCTTTCGATCGTTTTATCTGTCACTCTATCATTCTATCTATTGTTCTATTGCTCTATCTATCTTTCTGTTGTTTTGTCTCTCCATATATCTGTCTGTCTATTTATCTATCGTTCCATCATTGTCATTCTATCTATCGTTCTATCATTTTTTCATGATATGTTCCATCCATCCATCCATCCATCCATCATCCAGTTTAATATAAACCCTCAAATTTCAACGGCTTTTAAACTTTTATCTATCTATCTATCTATCTATCCATCCATCCATCCATCCATCCATCCATCCATCCATCCATCCATCCATCCATCCATCCATCCATCCATCCATCCATCCATCCATCCATCCATCCATCCATCCATCCATCCATCCATCCATCCATCCATCCATCCATCCATCCATCCATCCATCCATCCATCCATCCATCCATCCATCCATCCATCCATCCATCCATCCATCCATCCATCCATCCATCCATCCATCCATCCATCCATCCATCCATCCATCCATCCATCCGAATTCTACTTTTTTACATTCAAATTTGAACTGTAACTTTGCATCCTATATGTTGCCTTGTTTCAAATTCAGGATCTAAATTGGACTTTCAAAAGCATTCTCAATCCCATTTTGAATGGCACTAATGTTCAGAACGAGACTGAACACAGAGTGACATCCGTATTTAGCTGCAGTGTGAATGCGCTCCATAAGACCAGGTATGTGTATTAAGAAACTAAATAGGATCAATTTGGATTTCACGTTGATTTTAACACTTAAAAAAAATGAAACTCTTCACTTTAATGTCGTGAATAGGCGTGTCTGTCATTCTCTCTCCCTCATGGACCTGTTCAAATGGTTCTATTCATACTCCGATTCTTTTGTGCATCAGGAAAATGACAGTGGAAGTATCTTCAAAATCCCATTCGTAGTGAGATAATACCTTATTGGAAATTCATACGCTGAATATCTGTGCCTTCATGCATCTGAATATAGGCAGAACAGCATGAATAGTCAGGCGCATGAATGTGTCGCAGCTGTGGGTGCATATTCTTTTCTGAGGAGGAGGAAATTTGCACCAGAGCAAAAGTCAGACAAAAGAAACCTTAGTCAACATCGTTGGCCTCTATTCAGCATAACCTGGAGCTAAACCTGGAATGGCGATGAGCCTGTGGCCATTGTGGAGCAATGGTGTTGCTCTCCTGTGGAGCGTATGAATCTTTAATTGTGGACTCATAATGGTGGCGTTGAGCTGAGAGCATCGAGATCTGCAAATTCAATCCTGGTCTGATGGGCGGCACTCACACAGGCTTCCATCGATACCACACCCATCGCATTAAAACCAGACTCCTGCCTCCCACCTTTTCTCACCATGGAAACCCGTCTCTAAGGACGAGAGAGGCGAAAGGAAAGCTTCCTTATAAAGGATATTCTCCTGGACAACTTCAATGTCACTGAAGCAAAGCTAGACGGGGGCACAGGCGAGGTGCACAAGTAAATCAGTGGAGCAGAACGCCACACCAACAGCATCGACAGAGTAGAATCCATCAAGAAACTTTAAGCCGCCACAAAAGCCCCATCCACCCAAGGACCGGTGGATAAACTCATATCAAAGCCACCTGGAGGGCAGTTTCTGAAGATGGAGGAGGCCGTGCCACTGCGGATCTCCTGAGATTATCAGTTTGATCCTCTATCAAATAGGACAACAAATCTTTCAAATTCTGTCAAGAACATGTCCGGGTCATATTTCACCTCCAAAACCAATAGAAAGAAATAAGAAATATTTTTTTCAACAACATGATGCCTACAGTATTTCAGGATCATTCAGTATTTTACATTTGACAAATGTTCATGACAATTAAACATACTTTCCATTTTTTCATTACCATACTAAAAAAAAAAAAAAAGACTGTAATGCAACGTGTTATTTTAGTATTATTTACTATTATAGTTTTTTTTTTAAATATATTTTGAATTAGCTTTTATTTTTATATTTTCAGTTTTCATTTTAATTTCAGTTTAAATTTGTTTTGTTTAATTTCACTTTTACAAAGAAAACATTTGAAATTTAAACAAGTAAATAAAATAAATTAAATTAAAAATAATAAAAACAAAAACATATATATATATATATATATATTTAATGTAATTTATTTTAGCAATTTAAAATATTATTGAACTAATGAAAATGTATCTCTATATATATAATTTTAAAGAGTAAAATATTATTGAACTAATGAAAATGGAAATTTGAGGGAGAAATTAACTTAATTGTCAAGAAAATAATGTCACAAAGCAAAAAAACTTTACGGTCTTAAAATCAGCGTAATTATTTTCATGCACAATATGATTAGTGTAAATACATTGTGAAGGAAAGCATTGCTATTACTCTAGCACGGTTTGTGGCATGAATATGAATGATCCCTCTTGTGCAGCGTGCTGTGCTATTATTTTTCTAAGTGATTTAGATTTTTTTCCTGATGGAAAAAGTAACCTGCCAGAACACATTTTTTATTATTATTATTTCCTGTTGATTTGGGGGTGAAACGTGACCTTGCAATGTTTGGAGAGAGAATCTGTCTGAGATGGGGTTGTGTTATCTGTGTGTGCATCCTTCCTCACATATTCCGGACGTGTTGATGTTTACAGCGAGAAGACACTGTGGGAGTGCATCACCATGGAGTTCTCATTATGCATTCGCAGGCCAGACTCAAAGAGGAGCTAAATTTGGAGAGATCTGGCCCATGTGCTCACAGGCCTGATAATGAATGCGTCTCCAGCCTTTCATGTAACCAGACACTTATGAAAAGTCTACATGCTGGCGGTGCTTTGATATCACATTGTTCCCGGTCTCCACGGGGCTCTGCCAGCACCTCGCCATCCTCCTGCTTTAACACGGCCCTCACTTCCTGTTGTTTTTCTTTGCACGTGTGGTTGACATGAACACCATCATTTGTCTCGACTCATGAAACATATTGTGTTCTACTTTACATATTTATATTTAGTGACACTTGGTTATGTATTCCACTTTTTATTTTAATTTTGTATTTTCTATCCCATGTATTTATTTAGTTTCTTTTTCTTTTCTTCTTCTTCTTTTTTTTTTAAATATTTTTATTAGTGGTCTTTGCAAAAAAAAAAAAAAAACCTGTAATGGAGTGTTATTTTAGTATTATTTGTGCACTGTTATAGTATTTATTAATATTTGAATTAGTTTTTATTTTTAGATTTTCAGTTTTAATTTTAATTCATGTTTTAGTAAATTTATGTGATTTTGTCTTTTTTTGTAATATTACTATTTAGCTTTATTTTTTCTTTCAGTTTTAGTAGTACTTCGAATTATTTATTTCAGTTAGTTGCCAAGGCAACATTTCTAATTTTTCATCAAATATTTATATTTTATTTTATTTGAGATTGATTTAATAGTTTTATATATTGTGTTCTACTGGGTTACTTACTTACTTATTTAGTGTATTACACTTTTTAAATTATATTTTAGTTGATTATGTATTACAATTTAAAATTCTTTTATTAGTGGTATGTAAAAAAAAAACTTGTAATGCGATCAGTGTTATTTTAGCATTATTTATGCACTATTATACTATTTATAAATATATATTTTTTGTTTTTATTTTGATATTTTGTTTACATTTGTTTTTATTTGTATATTTTCAGTTTTATTTCGGTTTTCATTTATGTAGGTTTGTCAGGTTTGTTTTTTTATATATATATATATATATTTTTTTTTTGTGTATATTTATTTCAGCTAGTTGCCACATTATTTCTAATTTACATTTAAGTTGTATACGTTTTCAATCTAATATTTATATATTATTATTAAGTTTTTCATTTATATATTATTCTCTTGATGCAATAGTTTTATATATTGTGTTCTACTTTCTATTTTTATTTAAATATGGTTATGAATTCCACTTTTTTGGAATGAATTTGACTTTTTTTTAAAGTCATGTCTGCATTTTTTTTATTATATATAGTCTATTATTTACATAGTCAATTTTTCTATAGTCATTTGTATAGTCAATTTTTTCTTGATGTATCTCATTTTTTTTAAATTGTTTATTCATTTAGTGTATTACATTTTTAAAATCTATTTATTAAGTGGTCTTTGCGAAGTCCAAGCATCGGTATTAATATTGCTCATATACACGACTAGTTTGCTAAGTATTACACGTCATTGCTTGTCCTGTATTTGTCTTACAGATATGAATAATGCCTTAGCATTATTGGCAGTTAGCATTGAATGAGGAACTTGTGCCATATCTAGAGGTCAGAATATAGAGACTTTTGACTCTGGCCTGTATGCACCCACCAGAACACCACAGCTTTGTGGCACTGAGTTTTGCATGGGCTAATACCACTCTTATTTTCCTCAGAAAATGTAAAAATCTAATTAATTTCTGCTTTTGCTCAGTAATTACCTCAGGATGACTTCCCTCGGTAGAATTGCACAGAACTTGGCTGGGGTTTACTGACTGTACAGGGGAGTCATTAAAGAAAATTAATTAACTAATAAGAGACTTGGCTTTTACATCATTGCTGCCACTTCACACGTTCTTTAGGCACATCATTAGCACTTGAAGACCCAGAAAGCTCTAAATGATGACAAATAGCCTCCTCTCCCCATGTCCCCGATGTTATAACCCAGCCACAAAACAACCTATATTGGGTTAGCCATCAAAGGAACAAAGCGAAACTCAAACCAGCTGTGCATTTCCCTCAGTGCTACAGATCTCTGCGCTTTCTGAAAATGCTTTCAGTGCACTCAAGTGAGCAAAACCCCACAAGCTATTTTAATAGCATGATTAATTAATGAGTCAGAAAATAAAATAAAGCTCACCAGTATAATATCAAACTAATCAATTTTCCAAAAAATGCTCATCCATTTATTAGAAGACACATTTAATTAATTTATTAGGTGATAAATCAATTTATTTATCACCTATAGGACGAGCACCTTTTAATATTAATAATATCATAACCCTTATAAAAAATTACAATGGTATTGTCATAGAAATATATAACAGAAAAATAAAACATTGTTTGTTTGATTGTTTTATATATATATATATATATATATATATACACATACACATACATAAAATTTATATTTTTATATTTTACAAAAAAACATGGTAAGACATTGTTTTTGTACACTATCACCATATAATATTCAGAATTTTATTTTATTTTATATATTTGTATTATTGTATTTATTTATTTAGTAATGAATTCGATTTTTTTTATTATTTTTTTAATTTACATTTATATATTTAGTAACTTTTGTGTTTTTGTGTATCCCATTTTGGAATTTATTTATTCATTTACTGTATTCCTTATTTTAATATATTTTAATCATGTATTACACTTTACAAAAAAATATGGTAATACGATTCAGTTTTTGGACACTACACCATGTAGTATTAAGAATTTTATTTTATACATTTTATTATTATTATTATTATTATTATTATTATTATTATTATGTTAATGTATTAAGTCAATTTTAGTCAATTTTGTATTTTATGTATACCATTTTGGAATTTATTTATTCATTATTCATTAGTGTATTCTACTTTTTTAATATATATTACATTTTACAAAACCATAATAATATAATGTTTGTTTTTGAACACTAGCACCATGCAGTATTTTGTCCATGAGGTACTTTGCAATATGATTTTATTATTATTATTATTATTATTATTATTATTATGTTAATGTATTAAGTCAATTTTAGTCAATTTTGTATTTTATGTATACCATTTTGGAATTTATTTATTCATTATTCATTAGTGTATTCTACTTTTTTAATATATATTACATTTTACAAAACCATAATAATATAATGTTTGTTTTTGAACACTAGCACCATGCAGTATTTTGTCCATGAGGTACTTTGCAATATGATTTAAATAACAGAATATACGATATGTAATATCATATCAAATCTTATATAATCAAAGCGGACCATGCTGTATATCAGTCTTATGGTTTAGTAATGGTATCAAATGCTAATACCATCACTGAATCATGGTACCACCACGCTAAAACAAATGTAAATGTCTGGTTGTTTGAGTTTGAGAAGTATCAGCACTGACTCACCATCGTCACTGGCCAGCTGAAAGTATCCGTCCACTAGTGAAGCTCCGTTGTTGAAGTGCTGAGTCATGTGATCGAGCCAGTTGGCCTCCAGAGTACAGATGCCCTCGCCCTGCGGCTGCACTCGCAGAGGCACTTTAACCGTGTAGTACTTCAGCTGACCCTCACGCCGACCCGGGTAGTTAAACAATCCAAAGAGCTCGGCTCCTGTGACATGTGAAACACTGATTTCAATGGAAATACAGAAAAAAATTATTCTAAAAATCAGACACATTTTAAAGGCAGAGGAAGTTTGAATGAACATCACATTGGAACAGGGCTCATATTGGAACAGGGATCATTACTTATTCATTAATGTTTTTAAATTAATATATATATATATATATATATATTAGGGTTATTATAGCTAGATTATAGATATATATATATTTAAAAAAAACTAGTGAAAATGACAAAAACAGTATAAAAATATTTTATATTTTTTACATGAATTATTATATTTTATTAAGTTTTAGTAATTTTGTTGTGTGTTTTTGTTTTAGTTAAAAAAGCTTTAAAATAATAACAAAAACTGATTCAAAATATTAATAAAAATTATAATATGGTAGTATGTCGATACTATATATATATATATATATATAATTTTGTATATTATATTTATGTATTATAAAATACTGATTAATACTAACACTGATTAAAAATTACATTTCATTTAATTTAGCGGTCCATGGGCCAATATTCATTCTGAGGCAGAGACTAAACCAGTACTAACCATCATAACCCAAACTCGCACTGGTCGTGTCAGTAAGGTTATTAGATTTGTTGCTTTGTGAAGTGCGTGTTCCATCGCTGTGGTCCTTCACACTTAATTAATTAGCTTGTAGATGGGCTTAACAACTAATTAGCTGATGTCCTGGTCTAGCTGAGGTGAGTAATTAAGGAAATTAGGTGATGTAGTGGCAGTCTCGAACAAGTATTTAGGACCAAGTATTTCTCACTAGACCGGCCCCACACTTGAGAGAACTGACCATCCGTTCTTCTCAATGAGATTACATTTGACTGGAAAACAAAACACTATTTACATCTGCCACAAAGAGAAAGAGAGCGGACCTAATGGATTACGATAGTCTAAGATGAATTTGTTTGTGTGCCTGGCTTCACCCATAAAAGTAAAACCAGTAAAACCTCCCTATTTTCAGACCTATATTACAACTAATGGGAAATTGAGCGAAAAGATAAATATGGCTGCACTTTTGCTCTGGCAGCGATCGTTTAGATTGCCGCTGACTGCATTGAGTCATTAACTGCCTCTGACAGGACCAAGAGAAGCCAATGAGAGAGAGCGATCTGAATGGCTTTCTGAGCAAAAATGAATCATTAATTGTTGTTTTACTTCAACTGGGGTACAACAGGTTCTTCCTATAAACCCATTTCCTGTAATGTTCACAGTACATGTGCATCACTTTATTACAGGCAGATTTTTATTTTATTTCTGCCCTTTTTTATGAATAGGGGCCAGTGCGTGATGGAAATCCCCGGCAAGAGGACCACAGCTGAGAGCCTGTGTACTTCTAGGCCCAAAAATCAAAAAGGTAAAGGCAAATTATATTTTGAATAAAGAACAATTTAGATTTTTTTTGTGTTGTTATTTTCATGACAATTATGCACATGTATCCCCTCATTTTTATTACTCAAACGCAAAACATTTATTTAGTTATATTTTTCATTGTGAAATATTTATACGTCACAGTAGTGTTTGTTGTACTGACCTTATTTAAATGAAATATTTCTATTTTATTTTATTATTTACATTTTTTTATTTTATTTAAAATATATTTTTATAAAATTTTTATATTTTATTTTATTTAAATCATTTTATTACTATATATATATATATATGTGTATATATTGTGTATATATATTGTGTATATATATTGAGTATATATATATATTGTATATTTTTTTTGTCTACAGTACAAAACTTGCATTAATTTGCAGAATTTGTGGACAAAAATGTGAACGATTGACAGTGGATTTGTTTTAATGAAGTCCACCTAAATATTAAAGCTGCTATATTCTAGTCTAACTATATTCTTAGTTTTAAATAAAACTGGCTTTTTGAACACTAGCACCATATAGTATTTTTGTCCATGTAAAAGTACTTTGCAATATGATTTAGATAACATGAATGTAATATATGATATGATATGTACTATAAAATCTTATATAATCAAAAAATAAAGGGGAAAAAATCCCTGGTGTCCATCAAAGTCTCATGATTTATCAAATGCTAATACCATCACTGAATCATGGTACCACCATATTATTTCTATAATTAGGAAAATAGCAAGAAATCTAGTGTGAACAAAAGTAAAGGTCTGATTCTCTGAGTTTCAGAAGTATCACCACTAACTCAGCATTGTCATAGTATCTTACAGTTAAAAGTTGCATTAATTTGCAATGAGAATTTGGGGAAATGGCATTTAATTATAATAAAAGTAATTAAAAAAAAATTCTCTATCAAAGTTTCACTTATAACAAAACTGGCTGGTTGCAGCTCTAAATACAGTTCATTAGACACAAAGTCATGCTCTCTGTCTCTGTGACATTCACTAACTTTCAGAGGGGCTTGGTAAAGCGTTGGACATTTAGTGGGGCAACAAGCACAGGCCTCCATATGTGATCAACCCTTTTGACAAGGTCAGACACGCTGGATATCTGCAGTTAGCACTGCCAAGGAACGCGACATGTCATCAAGTGTTTGCCTAATCCGCGTTTGAATTGAATCATATCAGCACACAAACACATGCCCACAAGTCCTGACCTCCGTCTACATGGGAGGCGATAACCATGGAAAAATTCGGATGTGGATTGCTGAAGTTCCAAATATAAGGCTCAGATATAAATAGATGTTTTTTGACTCAAAGGAGCACATTTTAGAATTAATGTCTTTGAAGTAATCCCTTTATTTATGTATTTATTTATTTCATTTTAATTCACATTTTGTTATTTTTGCGTGAATAATTTGATATTTGTGTATCATCGTTATTGATTCTTTTTATTTATTTAATTCTATTCTTAATCTTCGGCATTTGAATTGTTTTGGAATAGGAATTAATAGTTAGAAAATGAGAAAAATGAATGCCTTTGGAAGTGCTTTTGTCACTGAACAATTTCTACCTTGTTTTGATGAAAATAAATACAAATATTTTTCATTAATTTTATATTTTTTTACATTAATTATTATATTTTATTAAGTTTTAGTCATTTTGTTGTGTGTTTTTTTTGTAAAAGTTTTTACAGTTTTTATTCTTTTCTGTTTAGGTTTTATTTATTTTAGTACATCAAGTTCTAAGCTGAAGTATTAGTATTCAACTAAATTAAAATGAGAAATGGTGCAACTAGCTGAAATAAAATATTTTTTAAAGTGTTTTTTTTTTATTTAAGTAAATTTAAGTATTTTTTTAAATTTGAAGTAAATGTTTATTTTTTATTTAAAGTAATGAAAATGTATTTTTATGGTTTTACTTGACTAATAACGCTGATCATTAAACTGCAATACATTTGTTTGTTTTTTCTTTTATTTCAAATTTTATTTAAAAATTGCATATAAATAATAGTTTTTTTTTTTTACATTTTTTTTTTTTTTACATTTTTTAAATTTACATTTCTTTTTAGAAATTCCTAAAGGAATCCATGGCTTAACAATGCTAGTTCTTTGCCACAGTTTTAGGACTACAACCTGAACAGCTTTTCATTAAAATAATGACATAATCTTAATGATCCTACAATCGACTTCACTCTCACGTTCTTATTTCTTTTTCATGTTGGTTTAAAATGCATCTTGTGAGATTGACCCAGAATACTGGCCTTTTAATTTTCACTTTACTATGTAAAGCACTTTGAATTACAAGCTGTGCATGAAACGAACTATACAAATAAGCTTGCCTTTCCTTTCTGAATGCAGGCTTCACTCGATGGCTGCACGGCGGGATGTAAAAGCCTTTTGACAAACCTGCACCTCATCTGAGCTCTGAGCATTTCACACTGCTGACCAGCGGCATTATGTTTTATAGATGTTCACCGGGAGCATTAGAGGGATTTGAGCGGGAAATGACTATATTTATCAGCAGTGGCGATAAGTCATAAAGACGCAGCACTGTGCCAAAGGACTCCTGGCAGCTGTCATTTTGTGGCTGAATGAGAAAAATTGGTGTAGCATGAGGCCACCGGTGGCGACAGTAGGATAACTCCACTGCTGACGAAGTCACTTCCACATCCAGATGGAGACTCGGGCTGCCGGCACAGGACTCCCAGCATGCATCGTTCACATGGTACGGCGATTTCTGTGCACAATGCTACAATTTTACAAAAAAAAAAAGAAAAGGCTCCCTAGCTAATGTTGAGAATGAGGTTTGCCATCTGGTTACTGGCGGGAAAGGAAGGGTGAACAAAGCCTAATCTAGCACCCGCTGTGTGGGTTTTTGTAAATGCCAAGTCTGCACAATCCCATACGTCAAAGCATTGCTTAAACTCCGTCACAATGCTTTTCTTCAGACAAAAACGACAAAATCAGGCTAGTGAGATGCTTTCACAGTATGTGACACCCAGAAGACGAATGAGTTTTAATCTTTCTGAGAAAAACAGCTGGCATTAGGGCTGAGTGATATATTTGTGACTGTTATGTTGTCAATATTAAAATATACCAATATTGTGACCAGTACGTTAAGTGTCTTTAGACTAGTTTCACCAAAAAATGTCACTCATAATCAAATAATCAAAAATTACAAAATGCAAGAGCATGTGATAAGGTTATGTTTAGAGTTATGGAAATAAATCACAATATGTTGACTTCTAACGGCATTTTTTTATAATGTCGATTAGTTTATTTGTCTGGCATGAAACTATAGGCTAATGTCTTTGAATTATAATCATTTTGGGGGGTTTCTTGATCAATATTGATATGCAATTAATCAAAATAATAATGTAATTCAATTTGATTGAATTGACTGACCGCCCTAAAATGAAAATTTAATTTTCGTTCAGTGAAAAACTGTTGAAAACATGTTTTGATTGTTTTTGTTCAATTAAATTAAACTTTACAATCACCTTTTAAGCCATTTAATAAGTAAGCAAATTTAATCAATGTAAATAAAACAGCAGTACATACACAACTTTTCAAAATTTTGGGGTCAGTAATTTTATTTGATTTTTTTAAGAATTTTAATATATTTATTCAGCAAGGATGCATTCATTTGGTTAAAGACTTTTGCATTGTTACAAAGCTTTCTATTTCAAAAGCTTGCTTTCTATTCATCAAAGAATCCTGAAAAGCTAAATGTATCACAGATTCCATAAAAATATGAAGCAGTACAACTTTTTAAAATATTGATAATAATAATACATTTCCTGAGCACGAAATCAGCATATTAGAATGATTTCTGAAGGATCATGTGACATTGAAGACTGGAGTAATGATGCTGAAAATTCAGCTTTGATCACAGGAATAAATTAAATTTTACAATAAATTCAGATAGAAAACAGCTACTTTCAATGAAAATATGATATTGTTCATGATATTATAGTTTTTACTGTATTTTTAATCAAATAAATGCATCCTTGGGGAGCAGACGAAACTTCTTTTTAAACAAACATTTAAAAAATCTTACAGACCCCAAACTTTTTGAACGGTATTAAATACTTATATTGAATATGTTTAAAAATGTGCTAAAAAACATCACCCAGCCCTGGCCAGTGTCATATGTTGGAACTAAAATACACTTTTATTTTCACTAAATATTTTGTGAGATTTCGTCTGATCAAAGGATAAAGACGATCAACCCACCACTCTTAGTCAGGGCCAACCTGCTGGGTTTCTCGGATGTGTCTGTGATTTCGGCCGTGTCGTTGTTGTTGTGTGTCACTGTATCTCCTTGCTGTGTTTCACCAGATCCTGATTTCAACACGGCTGATGTCTCAACAGAGAGATCATCTCCTCCATCTCCACCTTCAGTAGCTTTCACGTCCTCTCTCAGAGCCTCACCTCCCCTGTTTTTCCCTTCGTTCTCCGCTCCGGGCTCGTCTCCCAGCTCCGGTTCCTCCAGGGGACTGGGACTGGGAGTCAGCCCCGAGCCGTGCAGCGAGCTGGGGCTGGAGTGCAGGGAGAGGGAGGGTTCCTCTGGTTCTCTGTGCCGTAGAACGTGTGGGCGTAGGCCAGCTGGCTCCTGGATGAAGCCCACAAACATTATGCCCTGATCCGCAGCGTCCTGGATCTGCTGAGAAGAGAGATATGAACAGAGTAAGACTATATATTTCGCTTGCCAGTTTAGACCAACATGAATTTCCGTGCTGGTCTGGTTGGTGCTGGTTTATCCTGCTTAAACAGTAAGATTGTTTACTGTAGCCGGCAATAAAACAACTTGAAATCCTTAAGTCATCTTCCCCATGTGCTCTGAGAACAAAACAAGCATGTAACCACCAGCCATTAACATATGAAAAGCATGAAGACGTTGTGAAGACACACAAGACAGCATTTCAGCTCTGAATTATCAATGCCATTTTACATATTATTGTAGTTGTCCTTATATGTGGGATTTTTACACATACATTACTGTTCAAAGTTTGGAATATATATATATATATACATTTTTTTACGTCTTTGAAATAAGTCTCTTATGCTCACCAAGACATTAAAGAATGCATTTATTTGAATAAGAACATAATTTATTTGAAATAGAAATCTTTTGTAAGATTATAATTATAAGTAATATAATTTTTTGTACACTTACTTTTTTTTACACTTACTAACAAACAAAATCACAATAATACAAATAATAAAACCAAAATAATAATAAAATCCAATAATAATAATAATTGAAAAAATCCTCAGAATGAATACAATTTTCTATCTGAATATATTTTTAAATGTAATTTATGTAATGTAATTTTCAGCATCATTACTCCAGTCTTCAGTGTCACATGATCCTTCAGAAATCATTCTAATATGCTGATTTTCTGCTCAACATTATTGTTATCAATGATGAAAACTGTTGTATGGCTTCATATTTTTGTGGAAATCGCGATATACTACCATTTAAAAGTCTGCAGTAAGTATGATTTTGGAAAAATAAATGAATAATTATATTCAGCGAGGACTCATCAAATTGATCAAGAGCTACAGTAAAAACATTGTATAATCTTACAAAAGATTTCTATTTCAAATAAATGCTATTCTTTTGAACTGTCTGTTCATCAGAGAATCCTGAAAAAATGTATCACAGTTTCCACAAAAATATTAAGCAGAAAAAAAAGCTTTGCAACATTGATAATAATAAGAGCCATTATTAATAATTAAGTAATAATAATAATTTAGCACCATGATTTTCAAGCTAAATTCTGCTTTGCATCACAGGAATACATTACTTTTTAAAATGTATTCACATAGAAAACAGCTATTTTCAAATTGAATAATATTTATTAATATTAACAAATAATATTTCACAATTGCTACTGTATTTTTGATCAAATAAATGCAGCCTTAATTGGCGAGCATAAGAGACTTCTTTAAAAAAAATATATATATATGACATTACATGGTTTACTGTGCCCTCATATTTTTGGATTTGATTTATGTAGGTCTTGTTGTTGGTCCAGTTAAGCAGATCTCAAAATGGTTCACAGACAACATCTTTTTATGATATTGTTGGTGTTCAGCAAAATTTGTCGACATGGACGACCAGATAAACCTCTCACAGCCCCGAGGGCTTTGCGTACCATCATGTTTGATAAGAAGTTTCATTTCGAGAAAGTAGTTTCATTCATTTTCAGTTTCCTCATTGGAAGAACATTAAAACGATTGATATGCCACATTACCCCAACAATAAAACGCAATTCAAAACAATATATTGCAAAAGCGGCTTTCTTTCTTCCACACCATCAGCTATTTGAAATTAGCAAGTGCTGATTACAATGGCAGTGGTCCACCATCAACTGCCCTCTGCATCCCAAATCAGTCGAGCATCTACCACTTTATTGTCAGTTCGTGTTTGGAAGCCAATATTTGAATTCTCATCAAACCAAATTGAATCGTTAACTGTCAAGGAATGCTAATGATGCCATTTTCCATTATGCTGCTTTAATAAAGGCCAGCCTGAGGCCTGCCACCACTATCTCCAGCTGATGCCTTCGCCCACACCAGTTCAATCAGTTTCCTTGAGGTGCGTAGGTTATTTTCTCTCAAATTAAACCGGGAACAGGCCAGGCCTTTCCAGTCGCATTGTTTAATGCATATTGAACGCTGACGCCAGGAGTCCTGTCATTATATTTGCAACAATGATGCAAATGAAATTGCATAGATAAGAAGCCATTTTTCTCACCAGGCTCCTTCATCGGTGAAGGGGCACTGAATAATTTCCGAGTTTGATGTGACGGGGGGAAGGATCATTGTCGTGATGGATCATTGCGATTAATCTTGCCCGGATGTGCGTCAAAGACACACCTCAACAGGTCTGTGATAGTGACTCCAAGAAGTATACAGTCATTTTTGCCACACTTACAGCGAGAATTCAGACCAACGTTTGGCATCTGTAAGATTTTAAAATGTTTTTGAGTCTCTTCTGCTCATCAAGGCTGCATTTATTTGATCAAAAATACAGTTAAAACAGTAATATTGTGAAATATTATTACAATTCAAAATAACTGTTTTCCATTTGAATGTTTTTTTAAAATGTAATTTATTCCTGTGATGCAAAGCTAAATTTTCAGTCTTCAGAAATATGCTGATTTGCATTATCAATGTTGAAAACAGATGGGCTGTTTCATATTTTTGTGGAAACCGTGATATATGTATTCTAGTTCAACAGAATAGAATTTATTTGAAATAGAAATCTTTGGTAACATTAATGTATTTGCTAGCAAATGTCACTTTTGATCAATTAATGCATCCTTGCTGAGTAAAAGTAGTAATTTCTTTAAAAAAAGAAAAATCATCTTACATCCCAAACTTTAAGATAGTAGTGTGTGTGTGTGTAAATATATATATATATATATATATATATATATATATATATGTGTGTGTGTGTGTGTGTGTGTTTTGCTTGCAAAATGTGTTTGCTATTTTTTTAAATGCCATTTGTCTTGATTTTTTATCTTTTTGGACTATTCTCCGAATACTTTTTGGGGTTATAGAACAGCCATATTCTGTTTTACAACTCCATACACATATTACATGATTTTAAGGAGTTACCATATTCATTTACGATTTTATAGTGGTAACAATTGCTATGTTCCAGTGTGCTTTCTACATAGGCAGCATTTTAAAGCATCATAATTGTTTAACAACATTTTAATATGCATGAGCAGATTTGAGTATTAAAGGGGTCATATGATGTTGCTAAAAAGAACATTATTTTGTGTATTTGGTGTAATGAAATGTGTTTATGCTTGTAACACTTCAAAGAGAAAGGAAAAATGGAAATCACATCATATGACCCCTTTAATGATTCTGTTATGTGCTCTTACTGTGTTCAAGAAGCTAAACAGGAGGTTCTTACTTTCTTCACGTATCCTTGGATGTGCTCCGTGGTAGGAATCTGGTCTGCAGACATGCATTCCTCCAGTTTGAGATGGTACGGCTCAAAGTCGGCCGGATTCTTCTCCCAGCTAAAGAGAGAGGGGAACACCGGTTTAATGTCAAACATACCACTCTTAAACAGGTGCGATATATCACCAACAAACTTGAAAAAGTGCATTTTAGCGACCTGATTATGCAGCAAAGAAGGAAAATGTTAGTGATTAGATGGAGAACATCTGTTCACAAGGTTTATTATTGGAAACATTTTTGCACAGCATTGGCAAGAAATTAGCTCTAGAAAGACACATTTGCACTAAATGAGCTGGTGTAATACTTGAGTTCTGCTTTCTGTCTCTGAGGTGATTTCCTTGGGCATTGTTAAAGATGAAGTGTGTGATTTATTCAATGTTAAAATACTTTCAGTCCCAGTTTAATATGCAGAGACAACTGTAAGTAAGATACTTGTAGGTTTAGTAGTCTCCTTACGCACTCTAAGAAAAAAAAGGTACAAAATCTTTCAATGGGGCATTACCCTTTCAAAAGGTACTAAAGTGTATCATTTAGGAACTAATATGTATCTTTAAAGGAATAGTTCACCAAAAAATTACAACTTGCTGAAAACCCTCAGGCCATCGAAAATGTAGAGGAGTTTGTTTCTTCACAGGAACCGATTTTGAAAAAAATGTAGCTTTCCACTTGCTCACCAGTGGATCCTCTGCAGTGAATGGGTGCCGTCAGAATGAGAGTCCAAACAGCTGATAAAAACCTCACAATAATCCACAAGTAATCCACACCACTCCAGTCCATCAATTAATGTCTTGTAAAGAGAAAAGCAGCGTGTTTGTAAGAAACACTGACGGCACCCATTCACTGCAGAGGATCCATTGGTGAGCAAGTGAAGTAATGCTGAATTTCTACAAATCTGTTCTGATGAAGAAACATACTTCATCTACATATTGGATGGCCTGGGGGTGAGTAAATTTTCATTTTTGGGTGAATGATTCCTTTAAAGTACCATTATGTATCTTATAGGCGTAAATAAGGTAAAAAGGTGTACCTTTTGAAAAGGTGCCACCACAGTGACAGCTTTTATACTTCTTTTTTCTGAGAGTGTGGTGTTTTGACTCCACCAATGGTGTGAGTTCTTTATAATTATGAATGATCTGGACTCAAAAGCTCTTTTTTCTCTCTCCAGAGGAACCCCGCAGAGATCCCCGTGAGGTGCTGATCTCAGGGTGACGCGTGTCTTCAAGACCATTTGGAAGACCATTCCAGTGTCTTCTCCTCCCATCTTCTGTGTGCGTGTGACATTTGGGACAGAGATTAAACCCACTAACCCAGAACTCTATCTAACCACAAAGTCGCAGTGCAGCAGGGCCCTGACTCACCTCTGTCATACACACACACACACACACATGAATTCACACTTCCCGCCAACACACGGCCATCTGCTGCCTGAACACATTCCCTCATGGTGTTCCTGCTGCTCGTACGACTGAATCCTGCAGTCTGGCTTTAACATGAAGATAAACAAATCTGAGCAGCGTATGAGCGGCAGAATGAAAGGCCTGTCTATTTAACAAGTTAATTTAGTGTAATTAACAATAAAAATTGAAAAACATGCTTTTTTTGCAATTAATCATGGCCCCTGACATGTTGGTGAATTTTGTAATGTAAATAAGGAGATCTCCTACCATCTGAGCAATTGCGAGACTACAGTCCAAACGCTTGTGATAACACACAAAACAATCTCACTACAAACACGAGTTTGGGTTCAATACGATTATTTATTGATTTCTTTATTTTTAAAGAAATTAATACTTTTATTCAGCAAGGATGCATTAAATTGATCAAAATTGAAACAGTAAATGCATTTATATTATTACAAAAGATTTCTATTTCAAATAAATGCTTTTGAACTTTCTATTCATTACAGAATCCTGAAGAAAAATTCACATTTTCCATAAAAATAAATAAATAAAACAATAATAAGAAATTAATCTTGAGCAGCAAATCAGCATATTAGAATGATTTCTGAAGAATCATGTGACACTGAAGACTGGAGTAATTATGCTGAAAATGCATCACAGAAATGAATTACATTTTACAATATATTAAAAGAAAAAAATGGTTATTTTAAAATGTAATAATATTTTATAATATTACTGTTTTTACTCTATTTATGATTAAGTAAATGGAGCCTTGGTGAACATTTCTTTCCAAATATAAATGGAACATTTTAAAACCCTTTTGTAGCGCAGTACATGATTGACAGGTTTGCCAAGATCTTTGCTGTTCGACAAATTCGAATTTTGGAATGTTTTGGAACCTTTTTATACCTCCGTCTTCTATTTTGCATCGATACCGAGATCTCTAGGCTACTAAAACACGAGAATGAAAATGTGAGGAGCAGGAGACCTCAGCTTCTCCATTTGCTCTCCATTTGATCTCAACTGATTTATTTTAAGAAATGAAATTTCTGTTCAGTCACCCTATGCATCCTGTGGCACCTGTTTCATTCAAAAGAACCACATACCGATTCTTCTTTTGTGTTCCACTGAAAAATATACCAGCATTAGGGTGAGTAAATAAAGATTTCTCACTTCTGCATGAACTATTCCTGTAAAGAGATTACATTTGTGATATTTCTTTCCTACAGGCTTAATGCACCTACAGAAGAGCGATCCACAGTATTTGGCAGTGCCGAGGCTGTTTGTGGAAATGCTTTAGCGGGTTAAACAGCAGTAACTTTGACAGAAAAGATCCAGCCGCTTGCTCGCAGGAGTGCCGCTTCTGGGAATAAAAAGCTTTAAGCAACACTGATCTAGAATTCCTTCAGAAACGGTTCACTCAAAGGTTTCTCTCAGACACGGATCTTAGACACAGCTGGGTTGCACTGTTGGCAAATGCCTGTTTGCCTGTGGATCATCTTAGTTTGTGTGTGCCGAGTGTGTTTTCACCTCTCTCTCTCTTTGCCCACAGGAATGCTGGTGTGTATAGTATACAGGAATATCACTGGTGCTGTCAGATTCAGTGTTTCCGGGTCTGGAGGCAACATCCAGCTGTGTGCGTGTGCAATTCGGTGGCATTGCCATGACAACAACCTTCAATGGATCCATCAAACCTAGGTATCCCCATCTTTAATCGCTGCATTAATAATGTATCACTTCTTTCTTGATGTCAGCTTATTTACAGAGCCATGAATAATGTTATTCAAGCATATCGGCCTTAATGGTTTCTGGTCCGTACCGGTACCCCTGCGAGGTGCACAGCAATTATCAAAAAATGATGCATAAATCACCCACCCTCGTCGCTGAAGTGGAACTGTAACTAAAATTGAACATGGGGGCTTGACAGTTGACATTTGGAATTATAAACACAGTCAGCTACCGCACACATTCACCGCTAGGTTATAAGTAATGCCCAGCAAATCGCTTTAAAACTGGCCTGCCGACGCTAATCCCGAGATTCTCCTTCGCAGTTGTGATGTTTGCGTCTACATGGGCCAGAAGTCAGGAGCAGTTCCTGCTTTAGCGGTGTAACGTCTGGTTTGGGTGAGTTTCGGAGGGGAATGTCACCTATGAGCTCCACACACAGTGGCTAATCCTGATGTGGGAGAGCTGGGCCTGCATCCAGAGACACTGGGGGAATATTAAACACTGGAACATGTGGTTGACTGATGTCTGAACTCCATCCCATCTCCTCTGTAGCTTCTCTACTATACTAGAACAGCAACAGGTGAAGGTGTTGAGTCAGCTCCCTGTTTAAATTATTTAGAGGTGGGCGATCAAAATCTTTACTGTGATGTAAGTGATTTTAAACTTCAATCTTTACCACAATGCAAGTAATTTTTAACCAAAATCTTTACCACAATAAAAGACATTTTTAACCAAAATCTTTCCCTCGATACAAGTAATTTTTAACGAAGTTCTTTACCACGAGTATTTTTTAAGCAGCATCTTTAGCGAGATGCAAGTGATTTTTAACCAAAACCTTTACCCAATACAAGTCATTTTTAAACATCTTTACCACAATGCAAGTAATTTGTAACCAAAATCTTTACCCCGATGCAAGTAATTTAACAAAATTCTTTACCACAAGTAATTTTTAACCAACATCTTTACCCCATACAACCGCTTCTGGGAATAAAAAGCTTTAAGCAACACTGATCTAGAATTCCTTCAGAAACGGTTCACTCAAAGGTTTCTCTCAGACACGGATCTTAGACACAGCTGGGTTGCACTGTTGGCAAATGCCTGTTTGCCTGTGGATCATCTTAGTTTGTGTGTGCCGAGTGTGTTTTCACCTCTCTCTCTCTTTGCCCACAGGAATGCTGGTGTGTATAGTATACAGGAATATCACTGGTGCTGTCAGATTCAGTGTTTCCGGGTCTGGAGGCAACATCCAGCTGTGTGCGTGTGCAATTCGGTGGCATTGCCATGACAACAACCTTCAATGGATCCATCAAACCTAGGTATCCCCATCTTTAATCGCTGCATTAATAATGTATCACTTCTTTCTTGATGTCAGCTTATTTACAGAGCCATGAATAATGTTATTCAAGCATATCGGCCTTAATGGTTTCTGGTCCGTACCGGTACCCCTGCGAGGTGCACAGCAATTATCAAAAAATGATGCATAAATCACCCACCCTCGTCGCTGAAGTGGAACTGTAACTAAAATTGAACAGGGGGGGCTTGACAGTTGACATTTGGAATTATAAACACAGTCAGCTACCGCACACATTCACCGCTAGGTTATAAGTAATGCCCAGCAAATCGCTTTAAAACTGGCCTGCCGACGCTAATCCCGAGATCCTGCTTCACAGTTGTGATGTTTGCGTTTACACGGGCCAGAAGTCAGGAGGAGCTCCTGCAGTAGCGGTGGGCCACATCTGGTTTGGGTGAGTTTTGGAGGGGAAACTGTAGCAATGTCACCCATATGAGCTCCACACAGCGGCTAATTCTGATGTGGGAGAGCTGGGCCTGGATCCAGAGTGAATCCAGGGTGAATATTAAACACTGCTACATGTGATTGACTGATGCCTGAGCTCCATCCCGTTTCCTCTGTAGCTTCTACCTCTATCATACTGGTACTTATTGACTTTCTTGCAGCTTCCTGTTTAAATTACTTTGAAGTGGGCAATATGACCAAAATCTTTACTGTGATATAAGTGATTTTTAACTAAAATATTTACCTACATGTAAGCAATTTTAACCATCTTTACCTTGATACAAGTCATTTTTAACCAACATCTTTACCCCAACACATGTGATTTTGAACCATAATCTTTACCCCAATATTGTAATGTGGGGTTTGGGTTTTGTTTCTTGTTTCTTGTTCATGTTTTCATGTCTTTTATTTTGTAGTTTAGTCATGCTCCCTGTTTGTGTCATGCTTCCCTTGCCCTCATGTATTCATGCCATTGGTTCTCTTGTTCATTGTGTCATGTTTTGATTGGTTGTCTTAGTCATGTGTCTTGTTTCCCATTGGTTTGTTCTTGTCTTGTGACCCTCTTGTTTGCTATAAGTAGCCACCATGTTCCCATAGTCTTCGTCGTGTATTGATGTTGTAACCCCATGTCCGTGAGTCTAGTCTGTTTATGCCTCGTCAAGTCAAGTCAAGTCAAGTCAAGTCTGTTCAAGTCAAGTCAAGTCAAGTCTGTTCATGTCAAGTCTAGTCTAGTCTAGTCTGTTCATGTCTAGTCTAGTCTAGTCTAGTCTGTTCATGTCAAGTCAAGTCTAGTCTAGTCTGTTCATGTCTAGTCTAGTCTAGTCTAGTCTGTTCATGTCTAGTCTAGTCTAGTCTAGTCTGTTCATGTCTAGTCTAGTCTAGTCTAGTCTGTTCATGTCTAGTCTAGTCTAGTCTAGTCTGTTCATGTCTAGTCTAGTCTAGTCTAGTCTGTTCATGTCTAGTCTAGTCTAGTCTAGTCTGTTCATGTCTAGTCTAGTCTAGTCTAGTCTGTTCATGTCTAGTCTAGTCTAGTCTAGTCTGTTCATGTCTAGTCTAGTCTAGTCTAGTCTGTTCATGTCTAGTCTAGTCTAGTCTAGTCTGTTCATGTCTAGTCTAGTCTAGTCTAGTCTGTTCATGTCTAGTCTAGTCTAGTCTAGTCTGTTCATGTCTAGTCTAGTCTAGTCTAGTCTGTTCATGTCTAGTCTAGTCTAGTCTAGTCTGTTCATGTCTAGTCTAGTCTAGTCTAGTCTGTTCATGTCTAGTCTAGTCTAGTCTAGTCTGTTCATGTCTAGTCTAGTCTAGTCTAGTCTGTTCATGTCTAGTCTAGTCTAGTCTAGTCTGTTCATGTCTAGTCTAGTCTAGTCTAGTCTGTTCATGTCTAGTCTAGTCTAGTCTAGTCTGTTCATGTCTAGTCTAGTCTAGTCTAGTCTGTTCATGTCTAGTCTAGTCTAGTCTAGTCTGTTCATGTCTAGTCTAGTCTAGTCTAGTCTGTTCATGTCTAGTCTAGTCTAGTCTAGTCTGTTCATGTCTAGTCTAGTCTAGTCTAGTCTGTTCATGTCTAGTCTAGTCTAGTCTAGTCTGTTCATGTCTAGTCTAGTCTAGTCTAGTCTGTTCATGTCTAGTCTAGTCTAGTCTAGTCTGTTCATGTCTAGTCTAGTCTAGTCTAGTCTGTTCATGTCTAGTCTAGTCTAGTCTAGTCTGTTCATGTCTAGTCTAGTCTAGTCTAGTCTGTTCATGTCTAGTCTAGTCTAGTCTAGTCTGTTCATGTCTAGTCTAGTCTAGTCTAGTCTGTTCATGTCTAGTCTAGTCTAGTCTAGTCTGTTCATGTCTAGTCTAGTCTAGTCTAGTCTGTTCATGTCTAGTCTAGTCTAGTCTAGTCTGTTCATGTCTAGTCTAGTCTAGTCTAGTCTGTTCATGTCTAGTCTAGTCTAGTCTAGTCTGTTCATGTCTAGTCTAGTCTAGTCTAGTCTGTTCATGTCTAGTCTAGTCTAGTCTAGTCTGTTCATGTCTAGTCTAGTCTAGTCTAGTCTGTTCATGTCTAGTCTAGTCTAGTCTAGTCTGTTCATGTCTAGTCTAGTCTAGTCTAGTCTGTTCATGTCTAGTCTAGTCTAGTCTAGTCTGTTCATGTCTAGTCTAGTCTAGTCTAGTCTGTTCATGTCTAGTCTAGTCTAGTCTAGTCTGTTCATGTCTAGTCTAGTCTAGTCTAGTCTGTTCATGTCTAGTCTAGTCTAGTCTAGTCTGTTCATGTCTAGTCTAGTCTAGTCTAGTCTGTTCATGTCTAGTCTAGTCTAGTCTAGTCTGTTCATGTCTAGTCTAGTCTAGTCTAGTCTGTTCATGTCTAGTCTAGTCTAGTCTAGTCTGTTCATGTCTAGTCTAGTCTAGTCTAGTCTGTTCATGTCTAGTCTAGTCTAGTCTAGTCTGTTCATGTCTAGTCTAGTCTAGTCTAGTCTGTTCATGTCTAGTCTAGTCTAGTCTAGTCTGTTCATGTCTAGTCTAGTCTAGTCTAGTCTGTTCATGTCTAGTCTAGTCTAGTCTAGTCTGTTCATGTCTAGTCTAGTCTAGTCTAGTCTGTTCATGTCTAGTCTAGTCTAGTCTAGTCTGTTCATGTCTAGTCTAGTCTAGTCTAGTCTGTTCATGTCTAGTCTAGTCTAGTCTAGTCTGTTCATGTCTAGTCTAGTCTAGTCTAGTCTGTTCATGTCTAGTCTAGTCTAGTCTAGTCTGTTCATGTCTAGTCTAGTCTAGTCTAGTCTGTTCATGTCTAGTCTAGTCTAGTCTAGTCTGTTCATGTCTAGTCTAGTCTAGTCTAGTCTGTTCATGTCTAGTCTAGTCTAGTCTAGTCTGTTCATGTCTAGTCTAGTCTAGTCTAGTCTGTTCATGTCTAGTCTAGTCTAGTCTAGTCTGTTCATGTCTAGTCTAGTCTAGTCTAGTCTGTTCATGTCTAGTCTAGTCTAGTCTAGTCTGTTCATGTCTAGTCTAGTCTAGTCTAGTCTGTTCATGTCTAGTCTAGTCTAGTCTAGTCTGTTCATGTCTAGTCTAGTCTAGTCTAGTCTGTTCATGTCTAGTCTAGTCTAGTCTAGTCTGTTCATGTCTAGTCTAGTCTAGTCTAGTCTGTTCATGTCTAGTCTAGTCTAGTCTAGTCTGTTCATGTCTAGTCTAGTCTAGTCTAGTCTGTTCATGTCTAGTTGCCTCGTCAAGTCTGTTCATGCCTAGTCAAGTCTGTCTCTAGTCTTCGTTTATTGTTTGGATCACTATAAATAAACTGCACTTGGGTTCTCACTTACGCTCGCCTTCAGTGGATGATTCGTTACAAATATAAATAATTTTTAACCAATCTTTCCATGACAATCATTTTTAACCAAAATCTTTACCCCAATACATGTGATTTTAAAACATATTATGGAAAAATTATATCATGGAAAGATTTTGGTTAAATTATATCATGGAAAAATTATGGTTTAAAATCACATGTATTGAGGTAAAGATGTTGGTTAATTACGTGTATCAAGAGAAAGATTTTGGTTAAAAATGACTTGTATCATGGAAAGATTTCGGTTAAAAATGATTTATGTAATTTTTAACAAATATCTACCCCCAAAATATCAGTAATATTTAACCAAAATATTTACCACAATGCAAGTAATATTTAACCAAAATCTTTACCACAATGCAAGTAATTTTTAACCAAAATCTCTACCCCCAAAATATCAGTAATATTTAACCAAAATATTTACCACAATGCAAGTAATATTTAACCAAAATCTTTACCACAATGCAAGTAATTTTTAACCAAAATCTCTACCCCCAAAATATCAGTAATATTTAACCAACATCTTTACCATAATACAAGTCATTTTTAACCAAAATCCTATCTCTCTTTGCCCACAGGAATGCTGGTGTGTATAGTATACAGGAATATCACTGGTGCTGTCAGATTCAGTGTTTCCGGGTCTGGAGGCTATATCCAGCTGTGTGCGTGTGCAATTCGGTGGCATTGCCATGACAACAAGCTTTGATGGGATCCATCAAACCTAGGTATCCCCATCTTTAATCGCTGCATTAATAATGTATCACTTCTTTCTTGATGTCAGCTTATTTACAGAGCCATGAATAATGTTATTCAAGCATATCGGCCTTAATGGTTTCTGGTCCGTACCGGTACCCCTGCGAGGTGCACAGCAATTATCAAAAAATGATGCATAAATCACCCACCCTCGTCGCTGAAGTGGAACTGTAACTAAAATTGAACATGGGGGCTTGACAGTTGACATTTGGAATTATAAACACAGTCAGCTACCGCACACATTCACCGCTAGGTTATAAGTAATGCCCGGCAAATCGCTTTAAAACTGGCCTGCCGACGCTAATCCCGAGATTCTCCTTCGCAGTTGTGATGTTTGCGTCTACATGGGCCAGAAGTCAGGAGCAGTTCCTGCTTTAGCGGTGTAACGTCTGGTTTGGGTGAGTTTCGGAGGGGAATGTCACCTATGAGCTCCACACACAGTGGCTAATCCTGATGTGGGAGAGCTGGGCCTGCATCCAGAGACACTGGGGGAATATTAAACACTGGAACATGTGGTTGACTGATGTCTGAACTCCATCCCATCTCCTCTGTAGCTTCTCTACTATACTAGAACAGCAACAGGTGAAGGTGTTGAGTCAGCTCCCTGTTTAAATTATTTAGAGGTGGGCGATCAAAATCTTTACTGTGATGTAAGTGATTTTAAACTTCAATCTTTACCACAATGCAAGTAATTTTTAACCAAAATCTTTACCACAATAAAAGACATTTTTAACCAAAATCTTTCCCTCGATACAAGTAATTTTTAACGAAGTTCTTTACCACGAGTATTTTTTAAGCAGCATCTTTAGCGAGATGCAAGTGATTTTTAACCAAAACCTTTACCCAATACAAGTCATTTTTAAACATCTTTACCACAATGCAAGTAATTTGTAACCAAAATCTTTACCCCGATGCAAGTAATTTAACAAAATTCTTTACCACAAGTAATTTTTAACCAACATCTTTACCCCATACAAGTAATTTTTAAACATCTTTCCCACAATAAAAGTAATTTTTAACCAAAATCTTTACCCTGATAAGTAATTTTTTAAACATCTTTACCACAATAAAAGTATTTTTTTAGCCAAAATCTTTACCCTGATAAGCAATTTTTAAGCAACTTCTTTACCACAATAAAAGTAATTTTTAGCCAAAATCTTTACCCCAATACAAGTCATTTTTAAACAACATCTTTACCACAATAAAAGTAATTTTTTAACCAAAATCTTTAGTGTGATACAAGTCATTTTTAGCCAATATATTTACATGATACAAATCATTTTTAACCAAAATCTTTACCCCAATACATGTGATTTTAAAACATATTATGGAAAAATTATATCATGGAAAGATTTTGGTTAAATTATATCATGGAAAAATTATGGTTTAAAATCACATGTATTGAGGTAAAGATGTTGGTTAATTACGTGTATCAAGAGAAAGATTTTGGTTAAAAATGACTTGTATCATGGAAAGATTTCGGTTAAAAATGATTTATGTAATTTTTAACAAATATCTACCCCCAAAATATCAGTAATATTTAACCAAAATATTTACCACAATGCAAGTAATATTTAACCAAAATCTTTACCACAATGCAAGTAATTTTTAACCAAAATCTCTACCCCCAAAATATCAGTAATATTTAACCAACATCTTTACCATAATACAAGTCATTTTTAACCAAAATCTTAACACCAATATCAGTAATTTTCAAAAAATCTTTGCCACAATATACAGTAATTTTCAACCCCAGCAAAGAACGCCATCATCTTATAGTAATTCAGTCTGCAATCAGAGATGCTAACTGAAATTGAATACATACCCTATATTTCTCAACAATAAATAACTATTTATTACATTTGGGAATTGTCACATCAGACTCTTTGACAACTGGCGATTTTTCACTTAAGACAAACTGAATCGCATCTTCATTAATACTTTCTAACAATTGTCTCTTGCTTACAACAACACTGACCATTGTCTAAATTTCTTATTTACTTTCTCCCTGCATGTGCCCGAGTCACTGTGGCACTGATATGTGTGTTAGACAACACTATAATTACAATATTTATAGCCCTAAAACTGCTCAATGTTAACGCATTAAGGCCATAACAGTATGACTTTCTGTAAAGCTGCTTTGAATCTATGTGTATTATGAAAAGCACTTTACAAATAAAGTTGACACGACAAGAATTTCCGATAAAATCTCAAAAGATCTGAGCTGCTCTTCACTTGCATTTTATATATCTATATCCTTGTGAACATGAAACAGAAGCAACTTCTCAGTGATAACATTTACCTCTGAAACAGGCCCGGTACTAGGCTCGCTGGACTGGGGGGGCAATCAGAAATTGTGGTAGGGCAGCACTTTCTAGGGTATTATATTCATAGTTTACTTTTATTTACTCAATTTTCAGTCTTGCATTTTGTGTCTGTGTGAGTGCAGAAATGTTAAATATATGTTAAATATGTGTGTAGACGATATTAAGTGAATCACACCCACTGCTCCGGGTGTGTGTTCACGGTGTGTGTTTGTGCACTTTGGATGGGATAAAGGCACTAATTCCGAGTATGGGTCACCATACTTGGCCACATGTCACGTCACTTTCACTTTTCACTTTCACTTTCACTTATCAAAGCTGTGAAAACCTCCATTACACGACATTTATGAATGTCCTCATTTATAAATACAATACATAGTTTTTTGTATAATACTGCATATATAATATTATAATATAATATGTAGGGCTGTCGCGATTCGTCGATTTTATTCGACTATTCGATTTTTAAAAATCCTCTACTTAATTTTGCTCGCATCGACTAACCGGCAAAATACCGGAAGTGGCGCATTTCACAGACGAGAATGTATAAAACACATTATTAGTCTTGTTTTCTTTTTTTTTTTTACAATTATATATGTTTATATAGATCTATTTTATTTCACCATTTAGCTAAGTAAGTGTGTGTGTGTGTGTGTGTGTGTGTGTGTGTGTGTGTGTGTGTGTAGAATAAAAACAACATGTACATGAATGTGATTATTTATTTATTTTTGCCTTTTTATGTATTTTGGTTATGTATTTATTTACATGTGCATTTATTTACATCCCTTTTTTAAATATATACATTGCTGGTTATTTACGTTTATTACAATTCTATGTTGGTTATATTTTGGTATTAAACTCTAAAAAGTTCATGAACTATATACTAATGATATTTACAACTATATGGACCTACAATAAATGCTAGCTAATCTAAGTACATTTCACTTTTATATTTTTACCTTAAAGAACAAGTCTTCTGTTTTTCAATGCAAAAAGGTCTACACATGTATCCAAATCCAAGCTGTTAGTGATTGATAAATCATGCAGACTTTTTGACAGTTGTATAGAAACGAGGAGTATCTACATTCCATAAATGTCTCCTTTTGTGTTCCACTGAAATGAACTGACAGCATATGGGTTTGAAATAAACTGTCATTTCAGGGTCAACTGTTCCTTTAAGATGAGTGATGGAGTGTCTATGGCTTTAATAATGAGTTTTTGCGTGAGCATTCTTGCTTTTCAGTGCATGACACATTAACTTGAGGGGAGGTCGTGCCAAGAGTTCATCTTAACATCCACTGAACTGTGTAATGTTACAATACAGTTTACAGCTCAAGCTCATACTGGCCCTCATAGAATGCTGCTTCAAGTGGAAAATTACACTCATACCTAAAAGAAGAGTAGCCAGAAGATTAACAGTAATATAGAGAGGAATTTTTCCTTCTTAATGTTTTGTATTAAACCTTCATTTGCCAGGAATGTGTTTCGGGATTCCTGGTACGTCCATGAGAACAGAATAATTCCAGGGCTTTTGAATTTGTCATCACTGTTCGGCCCCCGAAGCTGCGGCTGCTCTGAGACTCAGATCAGACGCCACAGAGTCCACACTGCATGTCAGAAGCCACTTTTTCCATGAACAAGGCACCGGTCCCCAATTGAGACTCTTTATGTGCATTTATGTGCAAAAACGGGCTCCGCATTGGCCCCTAAAACATGCTGTTCTCAACCCAAGTCTCACTAACATTATTAGTGAGTTAATAATTTCCACAAGACATGAAGTAAGGTGAATTTCATTGCTTTATTTTACTCATCTGTTTGAAATAAAAGGACAGATATCATAAGATTTGTATTTGTTAAAGTCCATTAAATAACCTTTTAATTAAATTAAAAGCAGATTGTGATGGCATAAAGACACTCAATCAAAACTTGTTTTGGATGTTAAAGGTGATGTGCATAATTGTTTTCCATTTTTAAGTTGACATGAAAGGAAAATTCACTCTCTTTTCCAAATGCATGTTTTGAAATGCATTTTTGAAAGAAGTATTTCATGCTCGCCAAGGTTGCATTTATTTAATCAAAAATACAGTCAAATTGTGAAATATTATCGCAATTTAGAATAACTGTTTTATATTTAAATATATTTTTAAAATGTAATTTATTCCTGTGATGCAAAGCTGAATTTTCAGCATCATTACTCCAGTCTTCAGTGTCACATGATCCTTCAGAAATCATTCTAATATGCTGATTTGCTGCTCAAGAAACATTTCTTATTATTAATAATACCATTTTTCAATACTTTTTGAGCAATTGTGCTGCTTAATATTTTTGTGGAAACCGTGATCAATTTGTACAGGATTCTTTGATGAATTGAATGTTTAAAAAGAAACAGCATTTAATTTTTTTGAATTTTTGAAATATAATTTTTTGTACCCCTATAAATGTCTCTCCTGTCACTTTAGATCAATTGAATACATCCGTGCTGAATAAAAGCATGCCCACATCTCCAATCAACAACCCACCACGTTTTTTTTTCTTCAATTATATATTGCACTCAGTTAGAATATGGAGTCATTACGGTAGAAAAGATCTGTCACTACTTCCATTTCATCACGACTTTAAAATACTTTCTCCAATGCAAGCTTATAAAGCTAAAAGTAAACCGGTTCTTTTCAAACCTGAAAACAGACATCATGTCTTAGTGACACTAATGACACTCTTCAACTCTAAATAATCATTAGACTTAACAAAGTAAACAAAGACTGTGATGCCGTATGTTTGTCTGTTGGCAGGTTATGCAGTAACACATTCGGTTACATAATCATTCGTCTCTCAAATCAGTGGAAACCTGAGGTTGAATCTGAGAGGTTCACAGATCTCCAGACCGACCACCAGCACTGAGGTAAGAGAGGCCTTCACATGGGCCATGGCCCCACCATCACCTCACTTCCTTCCTCCAGGGAATCTCCTCTAAGAGGTCAGTGGGGTCAGACACATGCCTGCAGTCTCAGATGCAGATGTCATTGTGGTGTGACTGTGTGTGGTGTGTGTGGGTGGAGGTCAGCTCAGTGTCTCCTGCTCAGTGCCCTTTACAGTGATCCAGCAGGGCTGCAGGCAGGAAGTGGATGTGACTTTGAGTTCCTGCCACTGTTTTGCCAGAGGATTATCGAACCACTCTTCAGCCTTCACCAACTCTGTGACGGACTGTAAAGTGTTGGCCTCATGCAGACAGACTTTGGACTAATGGCATGAAGGCTTATGCTGTCCACTGCTTGACTGACATTTAAAGCAGCCAATTGCATTTGTTCATTTGTATGCATCGTTTAGCGGTGGTTTATCTGAAATAGTTGCTATAGACTGCTGTGAAAAAACGAATTTAAACAATTGCACATCTGCTGTCAGTTATACAAAAACACCAAATTAATTGGCGGCAAAATGGATAGACTCTTTGATCTGAATATACACTGCTGTTCAAAAGTTTGGAGTCAGTACACTCTAAAAAATGCTGGGTTGTTTCAACCCAACTTTGGGTCAAATATGGACTAACCCAACTATTGGGTTAAATTCTTTAATAAAATTTTTAACCCAAAAGTTGGGTTTTTCCATATTGGACCCAAAGTTGGGTTGAAACAACCCATCATTTTTTAGAGTGTAAGATGTTTTAATGTTTTTGAAAGAACTCACTTATGCTCAGTAAGGCTGCATTTATTTGATCTAAAATACAGTAATATTGTGAAATATCAAAAATGACTATTGTCATTTTGCATTATTGACAAAATATTTTCCTAATTAATGCTGTACAGTTGCTTTGACACAATCTGTATTGTTAAAAGCGCTATATAAATAAAGGTGACTTGACTTGACTTGAAATGTTATTTTTTTTTATTTGAATATAATAATCATAATGATAAACTTTATTTTATAAAGCACCTTTAAAAGCAGCTTCTCAAAGCACTGTACACAATATAAGCAATACAATTAATAAAAGTAAAGATGATAAAAGAAAATATATTTTAAAATAGAATTTATTTATTTTTATTGTAGTATCATTGATATATTTTCTGTTTTCATTTTTAATTAAAGTTTTAGTAAATTTTTCTTTTTTCTTTTTCATGAGTTTTTTAACATATACGTTTTATATACATATAGTTTTATTGTTTTATTTTTTTTTAAGATTTAGGGTTTTTGTTTTTTGTTTGTTTATTTAATTTGAGTTATTTTAGTACTTCAACTAAAACTAAATATTGCGTTTATTTAATGTTTCTTTTAATCCAAGTAATGTTTTTGTTAAGGATATAATATTTACAATATAATAAAATGTATTTGATAAAAATCTTTTTTTTTTTTTCTTTTAATCTTTTAAACATGTACTGCCACTTTTGATAAGTTTAAAGGGATAGTTCACCCAAGAATGAAAATGTGATGTTTATCTGCTTACCCCCAGGGCATCCAAGATGTAGCTGACTTTGTTTCTTCAGTAGAACACAAATGAAGTAACTCCAACCGTTGCAGTCTATCAGTCGTATAATGCATGGCAATGGTAACAAAATCTATGAGAGTAAAAAAAACATGCACAGACAAATCCAAATTAAACCCTGCGGCTCGTGACGACACATTGATGTCCTAAGACACGAAACGATCGGTTTGTGCCAGAAACCGAACCGTATTTATATCATTTTTTACCTCTGATTCACCGCAATGTCCAACTTCCTTGAGCGCTCTGGCGTAGTTTACGTTAATGGGTGTGTTGATATCCAGCCGAAGAGCAACCAACCATAACTTCAGGCGAGCAGGCTCAGAAGTTGGGAATACGTGGAAAGTCACCACTCCCGAATGAGTTCGCGCGAGAGAACGTAATCTTTTAGTTTTAAGTCGGTTTGAACAATCCGGATAAGCGCAAGTAAGTACCATTTTGATTAGCCGTCGTACCTACAATGACTGTGCACTGTGTAAACAATGAGTGACGTATACGCGCGAGAGATCACTTCCGGCACTTGCGTAAACTACGCCAGAGCGCGTACACACCTCACGCACCGGATGCCGTGCGCGCGCCCAAAGACAGTTGGACATAGGGGTGTATTAGAGGTAAAAAATTATATAAATCGGAATAATTTCTGGCACAAACCGATCGTTTCGTGTCTTAGGACATCAATGTGTCGTCACGAGCCGCAGGGTTTAATTTGGATTTGTCTGTGCATGTTTTTTTTACTCTCATAGACTTTGTTACCATTGCCATGCATTATACGACTAATAGACTGCAACGGTTGGAGTTAAAAATCATAAAATGTGTTCTACTGAAGAAACAAAGTCACCTACATCTTGGATGCCCTGGGGGTAAGCAGATAAACATCAAATTTTCATTCTTGGGTGCACTATCCCTTTAATGCATCCTTGCCAAATAAAAGTATTAATTCTTCTTTAAAATAACATATAAACTAGGGCTGGACGATTAATTGAAAAGTAATCGAAACCAAAATTCAGAACCTCTAAATGATGTAATTTTCCCATGTTGGTTTTTAAAAAAAAAATTTTTTATAATCCTGTTAATATTTTCCCCCTAAAAACATACTACCGCGTGTATAATCGTGCTATATGGACGTGTCTGACCGCTGCGCTCATGTCTTTTGCAGCGTCTCGCAGGTGAGTGTCGCGTTTAAGAAGAATACCCCACCTTTAATAGTTGAGTACATTACAGTTCAAACCTTGTCAATGAACCATGAGGGCAAAGAAAAAAAATCGTTCATTAATCGTAACCGAGATAAAATGTTCAATTAATCGAGATTTTGATTTTAGGTCCTATTGTCCAGCCCTAATATAAAAAAATCAATCTTACTCACCCCAAACTTTTGGACAGTACAGTAGTTTGTTCATCCAAAAATAATATTTTACTGGTTCTTTTACAGATAAAGCTCATAAATCAAAGCATAATTTGTCATTTTGTTTTGCATGTTAAGTTTATTTACTTTTTCACCTCAAACTGTTATTTTGATTCCACCAACCTGGTAAATTTGGGCAAATCTGTTTTTTAAATCTTCCTCAAAAGTGTTTATTACATTAACGCAGTACGTTATAAACACATCTTCCCTTCCAGGTGGATGTGTTCTTACTCCTGGATGATGTGCAAAATAAGCTGAGCAGAATGGAAGTGGTGATTGGATCTGACGGTCAACTGTGGGCCACCAATAGCACACGGGGTGAGTGGAGAAACTGATTAAAGAAAGTGGTGCAGAGATGATTCACAGCAGTCATATTGGGGGGAAAAAAAGATTATTCTTGTATATAATGCAGACTATATTCTGATTCTGATTCTGATTATATTGTAGTCCAGTTATAATGCAATCAGGCTTCATAAAGAGGATGTGGCAGCACCAAATATATTCAACCCAATACCAACACATGGAGTCTTAAAGGTACAGTAGCACAAAAGCCTGTTGAAGGATCAGTCGGAGGATGGAAAATGCTCATAAACACGAAATTATGATGTTTTTGGTGCAATAAACTAACATTATAGAGGACTATAATAACATCAGAGGATTTGAGGCCAGAAACGAAGATAAAAAGTGAGATATGAGCCCTGTAATAAATGTCAGCGCCACCTGTGGAGTTGAGAGCAGCTGTCATGTTTCCATTAGGCGTGTTGTGACCCCACCTGTCAGACACTTTGATGAGCACTGCCCGGTAGAGCTGGCGCTGGACGCTGGTGGGCTCGGGGCCACACGGGTGGACGAAGGGGTGCACAGCTGCTAGAATGAAGCCCTGCTGGTACAGATCCTGCAGCTGAGACGGCAGCTCCCTCACTGAGGACAGGCACAGCGTGGACGTCCCATCTGCCAGAGGACACAGAAGCAGAGACACACACACACGGGTGAGAACAGCACACACTGGACCACACACGCTCAGATGGGTAGACTCCCTGGAGGACCCAACACTAACAAATAACTCGATATTATTCAGCTATTTGAGGATATATATTATATATTTATGATTTATTGTTTATTGTCAAAACACTTAAACATATGAATAATGCAAAGCAGAGAGATCTGTGGTTATTCTGTTGAAATTTTTTTTTTAAATTTATATATTTATATTTAATATTTTCAGAATATTTTCATATATGAAAACTGCATAGCAGAGCTTTCTATGGTTATTTTTATTTAGGTATTATTTTTATTGTGTGCGTATACACACTCAGTCAAACAGAGGCCTCTATGATTATGACTATTATTATTGTTATATTTTATATTATTTAAAAAAATATATATTTTAATGTATGAAATAGAAGCAGAGGCTTGTATGATTATTATATTTAAAAATAATATTTGTA
>NW_015554362.1:1484863-1504495 GCF_001515605.1 Sinocyclocheilus anshuiensis
TATTTTTTTTTTTTCACATATTTTTATTGTTTTTCATTATATTTTTACTGTTTACCTTTTTTTGTCTTTAGGACAGTAGAATAATAGACCAGAAAGTACCTGTGAGCCAGCAGCTCTTATATGTACTAAAGATGTGCATCACTTTATAAATCAACAGCAAAATCATTGCAACCCCCAGGTTTTTGTGCTGTACAAACAGTGGACAGTCAAACAGTTGTTTTTCTAGTGCTCAGAGTTGGTTCTCCAGGAGGATTTGCTAGTTTATTTGCAACGAAAGACAGAACGACACAAGGGTTGCTTTAGCAACTGGTGCCTCACTAACCTTGTCTGTGATTTAATGGGCCTGGTGAAAAACCCAATTAAATGGGATTGTTTAGCTGGTCGTGAGATGAGAGTGTTTTACTCGAGAGCTTTGATATCTTTCTGACAGCCCCAGTCACGCCCAGCTCTGGCTGTAATGAGATACACTCGTGGAGTGACCAGACATTTGAAAGTGGGAGGAACACTTTCCACATTTTAATCTAAAGTCTTGTCTGGGCATAATCGAGAGAGAGAGAGAGAAACATGCTACGTAACAGAAAGTGTCAGAATCGGCCAGCTGTGCAACAACACAGCAGATCTATCTCACAACGCAACCAAGATGGCCATATTATGTTAATGAGAGGGCATCGAGAGCGAGACACGACCAGAACCGCATTCTATGCACACTAATGCAGACGTCAATGACTGGCAAATGCATTGTGAGTGTGAGGTCCAGTTGTAAATGCAGTTGTTATTGCCCAATATAGTGCACATTTTGAACAGAACTTTAATTTTATTATGAGCCTTATTCACATGTTTGAATGATATTGACTCTTTGGAATAGCATGCTAGCAAACTAAACTCGTTATTTCTGCAGTATGTAGAATGTATGCATGGAATATCCAGATTACATATGACATTTGCCAAAATGCAGTATGCAACTGAGCAGAATACTGTATCCCACAATGCAATGCTCTCAACTTGACCTTCTATTTCCAGTGTGGCAACTGATTTCACTGCAAAAAAAAAAAAAAAAAATGTTCTTACTTGTATTTTGTCTTGTTTTCCAGTATATATAGTTTATATTTTAAACGAGAAAGCTTAATTCCCAGTTAAGTGATATTAGTTGCAGGGTTATTATAGTTAACTAAATCCTTTTTAAAAATGTACAACCTTTTAAAAAATAAAATATTTTTTGTTACTTGAAATAAGATAAACACTTAACTAAAGTAAAATAAATTATTTTAAAGGCTTTTAGTTTTTTAGTTCAGTAAAGCTGTAGTTCAACTAAAACTGAAATTAAAATGAATAAAGTCTTATATAAACATTGTTAATAAAATACAATAAAATGACAAACACACACACAAAAAACGAAAACTTAAAAAATAAAATCAAAACACAAAAATAAAAATATAAAATAAAAACGAATTTAAAATATTGTTTAAAAAAAAACTATAATAGTACTTCAATGATCCGTAACTCTGATTATTTGTAATCTTTTTTTTTTTAATTCCTTACTGCCAAATTTTAAGACATCTTTACACAAAATGTAATTAAAAAATACCCTATTTTATATTCAAGATGATAACTGGATTCCACATGTAGAGTATGCATTGTGTTAAGGTCACCATAATATTGTATGCTAATGTTTATCATTACAAAATGCATACTGTAAGCTAGTAAGTAAGTATTAAGTTAGTATCCAAACATAGCCAATGACTCCGAACTGAAAAGGTTAAGCTGGTTTGTGAATAAGCTTTGCACAATTGGTGAATGGTCCCAGAGAGAGAAACAGTCAGAGTTTGTCTGAGGCGCCGTGCCCAAAACACTGACATATAAACCAACCCAAACAGCTGCCTGGAGTGAGTTCTTCCTAAATAAACACAGTCCAGCGCTCAGCTGAGCCTCCCATACACTGTGTGTCACATGTGCAGTGTGCTGGAAGAAGTCAACTTAAATACTGAACTCAACCTAAAGATGAACAGGAAGTCATCTGAGGTCACGCCGTCGAGCTCTAGACCCTTCTTCTGCTTTTTAATGTTAGAGCAACTCTAAATTTACACCGAGACAAAGATGTGTGTGACTCGACAGCAGTTTTGGAAAGCGGTACTGTGGTGTGGCACAGCTAAAAATGTCTTCCTATGAATACCAAACAAACAATAAAACCCTCATATTTCCAGATAACAATTTCAGATGCAGCTTGCAGATTTATCATGGTCTCTGGCAAATTGTGCAATATTTATGTTCTTTTTGCTGTAAATACGGCCCTGAGATTATTTAGCAGTTTTTATCCTTGCAATATAATGTTAATAATAATTATAATAATAATCTTAGAAGCCTCTGTTTATAATTTTTTCACATATTGAAATGTTTTCAACATAATTTAAAATAATAATATAATACAAAACAAAAAAAGACAATCAAATAATAATTTAAAAATAAAATCATAGAAGCCTTTACTAGCAGCATCACATTCAAGTTAATCTTGATAAATAAGAGCTTTTTTATTTTAGTATTTGTAATTTAATGGGAGTAATACTCTACATATAAATCACTATCATACTTATAGTTTAAACAAATAATTATTTTGCAGCCAATTGTGTTGTATTTACTCACAAATGGTGCTAAAAAGAAAGTTTAACCCCCTTGTTTTGCACTTGTGTTAATGTGTGTTAAGTTTGCACCCTGGCTTTAAAAGTACAAATAGAATATAAATCATAAGATAGAGCTCACATAAAGGCCTGATTGTGGCTGTATGCATGTTCTTCTTTTCTCAGGCGTAATTCCAAAGCTATATTGTAAAATAGCACACACAAAAAAGCAAAGGGCGCTTCAGGCAAATCATTGGCCAGCTAAAAATAACCCTGGATTGCTCAATCATTTTCTCCATAAGACGTGAGATAAAATAGAAAATAGTCCACAGATAAAAAAGCTCTCTAAACCGTACGTGTGCGGTTGGATCTGTTTAAGTATAATTAATCCTGCTATGTTTGATTTGATTTTTTGCTTTCTGTGTGTAAACAGAGACTCCCCCAAGAGGCAGATGCATGCTGGGTTTGCCCGCTCACAGTCAATGCTATTAGCTCTCTCCGCCATCTCCTCCGGTATGTGCACTTTTTGTGTCTTGTAGACAAAAATAAGCAAGAAATTTGATCACATGCCACTGGGAAAACACATTGGGATGTTGCTTAAGTTGGCCTTAGTCACCGTAAGAACTCTCAAAATGTCAAAGTCTGTGGCAGCCAATATAGAAAAGTCTTTTTCAGGCCCGTGAACCGGAGCAGATCAGCCTTTGATAACATGAGATAGCTCATCCCATAGGAAAGACAAATCACAAAGGAGCACTCTATAATATCTCAATTGTTTCTCCTAGATAGTAATGAGAAGAGATATAGAGCAAATGCACAAGCCTTTCAGATTTCAGTTTCCTGAGGAAAAGACCCCGGGAACCTCATATATAGCTGCTTTAGTTTCAAAAGATACATTTTGCAATCAAAAGCACAAACTATATACTATTTACATCAGGGATGCCCAAACCAGGCCAAAGTTGGCCTCTCATGATCTTTGATTTGGCCTGCCATGCCATATCACGGGAAGTGAAAAAAATAAATAAAAACATGACATATATCTTCATTTCTAATTTATATTTTTGTTTTATTTTGCATTGAAATATAAAAAAAACCATAAGTGAATTTGACTAAAAAAAATAGTTTAAAAATGTAAAATAAATTTTATTTTTTACTTTTTTATTTTATTTGAATGCATTTTAATAAAATATAGTTGGATACAATGCAACATTCAACATTCATAATGCATCATAATTTGTTTTATTTTTTGCATTTAAATGTAAAAACATAAGTGAATTTGATTTAAAAATAATTTAAAATGTAAAAACAATTTTTATATATTTTTTTGAATTATTTAATTATATTTAATTTCATACATTTTAATATAATATAGTTTGAAATAATGCATGCATTCAGTTGTGGCCCACAGCCCTCAATCAGTTAGATTTTTGGCCCTTTGTATGAAAAAGTTTGGGAATCTCTGATTTACATTCATTTTATACCTCTATACCCTGTCTATGTGTCAATAAGTGTCTCATTTGAGTCCCTCAGAGAAACATCTGAGACAAAGTTCAAGTTAAAGCAAAAAAAAATTAGCTTTGAAATGTAAAAAAAAAAAAAAAAAAGTGAATTTGATTAAAAAATATTTTTAAAATGTTATTTACTTTTTTGTTTAATTATTTACAATTTTCAAGACCTCATATATTTTAATATAATATATTTGGATATAATGCAACATTAATTTTTGGCCCATGGCCTTCAAACAAGTTTGTTTGATTTTTGTTTTGTATAAAACAAGTTCTCTCTAGCCTTTCTATATGTCACTAATTCTCATTTGAGTCTATCTTTAGGTATCTAGAAGAAAAATAAGTTAAAGTTGATGAAAAAAATCTAAGGACTGCATTATGTCTCATTGCTGAGCAATAAAGCTCTCTGGTTAGTGTGTGTTTCTGTCTTGGCTTTAGGTAATAGTCAAGACATTTACAGCTGGAAGAATTATTATCAATTATTTGCAAATAACAAAGCGTGGTGGGGGAAATGTGACATTTACAGGTTTAATAATATTATTTTGCCTGCAAAACTCACATCTGTACTCATATGCCATGGTAAAAGTTTATTTTCTGTGATTAATAATGGTAAGAGTAATAATGGTAACCCATGCCCAAAGACATTAGACACAAAAACTCAATTACAGCAGCAGACTGTGCAGTGCCGCAGAGACTATTAATAAGAAATATAATTATTTTTACATTAACTCTAATACGCAACCCATCCAAGAGTGAATGATTACTCAAGAACACATACGAACTTGTGATTTCCAGCAGTATTTTTTGAAAAGATTGTTTTTTTTTTCTTTTTCTTTCCAGGCCCCATGAGCTTCCCTGTCAGTCAGGCAAGAGTCCGCTTCAGCGTCAGACAGCTGTGTCTTTCCGTCACCGATGTTCAGTTCTGTGATGTGATCCGGTCCCCGTGCCCTTTAACCCGGCGCTGGCGTTACAGAACATTCATGAGCCAGTGCATTTAAAAAGAAATGAGTATGAAATTAATTAACCCAGAGATATGGCTTGGGTAGCGGAGAGAACGCGGTGTTCTGCCGCTGGGGAACACGGTTCAATCCGATTTGCATGAACGTTGAGAGAGGGTTAGAATAAAAGATCTGTGGGAAGGAACTGCTTATGTTTTACAGCACGTTAGGCGGATCCGCGCCATTTTATCTCATGACTATTAACGGCATGCATGTGTTGGAACGTGTTAATAACTCATCGGGAAAGTTTCGCACTAGATCTGGTGAGCTCACACCACATGCAATGTTAAAAATAAAGCTTCTAAAAGCAGGTTTTCACAGTGATGCCATAGAAGAACAATATAGGAACCTTTCAGTGAACAGTTCTTAAAAGAACCATTATTTTCTTAGTGTAAAGAATATTTTTATAATCTAAAGAACATTTATCTGCTAGTGTTGTCAGTACCAATATTTCAGTAGTCTGTACCAATAGCAGTACAATTTCACAATTAAATTTAACTATTAGAAAATTAAATAGAACTATTTAATTATTACTTTGATTAATTATAAATAATTAAAAACATTAACGTTAAACCATTTACACGTAGCCTTCAAATATGTTCAATTATGTAAACATTGCATTAAAAAGATGAAAAGTATTTGATCAAATTAAAAGCAAAGAAGCACATTAGAGGTACAGCTCTATTTTGACCTATCAGATTTTTTGTCCCATCCATTGTTATGATTATCATGTCAAACAACTCAATTTCAGATTCAGTCCTGTATTTTAAAGTCCGCATGAAATAAAAATGGACTTTATTTACTTTACTAGCGCACATTGCTAGTCTTGATGTGAACAATTAATCCGTGCAAGTTAATCTGCTGAAAAAAAATGTTTGTTTTGGTAATCTTTAATCAAAATCTGAACATTTGCCTCCGTTCTGGAATGGCATTCCTTCTTTGATAATGTCAGTTTGACGGCTTGGGCAGAATATGCGTAAACACACCCCTCCAACCATTAGATTGCTATGAGTGAGAGACACGCCCTCTATTCAATATTCCGTTTCAGCTGGAAATACGTCATTACACTGAAATAAAGTCGGCAGCAATATCCGATCCACGCGGACTTTATTACAGTTGTCACTCCGAAACTTTGCAGTGTGTACGCAGCATCATGAAATATAAAACTTTTATTTAAATTATGATTGGGTTATATACAGAAACTGATTTAGAAGCCTCTGATTGGCCGTTGAGTTCACATGCTCAGCAAACACGTCTGCGATTGGCTACAATGCTCAACGCTGCAAAAACACGTTGTACATAAAAACTGTTGACGTTTATCACAGAGCGCGCTCTCAAATACGCAGGGGAACATTAGAAAGCAAACGTCTCTATCAGCGGGAACTGAATCAACCTGATAATCAGTACGACCGGTACTGCGAAAGGCTAGTATGATTAAGTTTTTAAAATGTAAATATCGACTTGCTTCCGAAGTACTGACAACACTATTTCTAAAATCACTTTAAGGCAAGTCATTTCACTCGGCGGCCTTCTTTGAAACGCCTCTTATGATTAAATTTCATATTTGAACAGCAACTGTCTCATAAATGTTGTTTCTTTTGGTCAAATAGTGTTAAAAAAAGCGTATTTTCAGGCTAGACCAGCCAGTGCGCATACGCAGTCCTAAGCATGCGTCTCCAGGATGCTGACAGTTTCTATAGCAACCGGGACTTCGGCAGCTGCAGTGACGAGATGACTTTACTGATTATCGATTGGCTCTTTTATTCAGAAGGCGGGGCTTCCTTCGATAGAGTGGCCATATTGAGCGTTGCATTTTTGCCCATTCAAAACTAAACAAGTGACACGTCTTGGGTATTCTATAGTCTTTGCTGTTTCCCACTATAAAGAACATTTTAAGGTTCCATGGATGTTAAAGGTTCTAAGTGGAACCGTCGATGCCTATAAGGAACCTTTATTTTTATGCAGTGAGGCCTCTGTGAAATATGTTTGTCTGTGTGCCTAATGAAAGAGGATTATTTGCAGTGTCGTATGTGGAAGTGTTTCTTCAGGCTAGGCTCCGTGGAAGACTGCTTTATGTCATTAGTAGTCATTGCTCACAGTCGGCGCACGAGCCCCAGGGCACAGCGGAACGCGTTAATTACTTTACTAATGACCCTTTGTGAGAGAATCAAGCTGTGGCTGTGGAGCGGTTCCCAAATCTCTCTCCTCCCCTCATTCTGCCTCTCCCATCATTCCCTCCCGTGACTCCTCTCATATCTACTACCTCTCCATTGACCCGCTTCTTTCCCTCATCAGATTTTAAACATTTTATTATGTCTTGTGATGTGCAATTGCTATTGCACTGCTCTCTTCCATTTAGATGCAATGCACCATGTTTGACGTCACCGATTTTTCATGTTCATTTACTTTTAAACAATTTTTCATTTCGAAATTGCTGGTAAATTGCAAGGAAACAGCATGTAACACATTGAATTAAATATGAAATTTTGAAGTAGAAAGACTGAAATATTATTTTCTTGTAAAACATACGCCAACATTGTTTTATTTATATCTCATCAAAAAAAATCATTTTTACAGTGCATGAAGGATGGCCGATCCCAGAGCTGCACATGCCAGCTGAGCGACTGCTATTGAGAAGAATGGAAATGCTGACATATAGCGTGCTCCAGGTATATTAGTCATAAACAGGTAAATGCAGAAAGTCCATGTTCAGTCCATGTTGCCACAGGGAACACTGCCATCGTGGCCATCCATTTATCCGTTTTCATTTCAGTTTAAGTTTAATTTGAGTATTTTTAAGTGTTTTTGTCATTTAATAATTTTTTTATATTTCAATTTAGCTTAATTTTTATTTCAGTTTTAGTCATTTTAGTACTTCCGACTTTTTTTTTTCACTTAGTTGCAAGTCAAGTTTTTACGAAGCCCTGCACATGACATGCAAGAAAAAATAAATAAATTGTGCGCACGATTTACTAATTCGTACCCTTGATTTATAAATTGTGCGCACGATTTACTAATTCGTACCCTTGATTTAATCATGCGCACGATTTAACGCACAATTTATAAATCGAGGGAACGAAATAGTAAATCGTGCACACGATTTAGCCTACTATTTTTTTTCCTGCATGCCATGTGCAGGGCTCCGTAAGTTTTTAAAGTTTTTCATCTAATATTTATATTTTATTTCAGGCTTATTTCAGTTATGGAAAATTTTTAATGGAACTTTTTCACAGACTGTGATGATGCATTTCCAATGTTAATAACAGTTAATATCTAGCTTTTAAAAAAAATAAAAAATGTAATGTATATTTGTAAAACTATTCTTTGTGTTGTACTAACTTGGCATTAAATTATAGCAAATTAGTTACTGCGTGAGTGTTTCTAATATGGGATTGACATCAAATTTGAAAAATCTTCTTCTTTTCTGTCCAACATAATCAATCTAATTCCATAATCAATTCCGTTCACCACTATAGAAGTTTATGACGCATTCTGCTTCTGAGAACCCTGGAAATGTGAAAAGTGTCCATAGTTTTAGTCAACAGTAATAATCACTGATAGATTTAAAGGGGTGGTAAATCAGCTATTTTCAAAGGCTTTGTGTTTATGGGGTGCACTGTAACATGTTCATACTTCGTTTAGGAAAAAAAACGATTTTTTTGTACCCATGAAAGATGGCAAACCACTAGGGCTGCACACGCCAGCTGAGCGACTGCCATTGAGAAGAATGGGAATGCTGACGAATAGCTTTCTCTCCAGGTATATTTTTTTTGTCTTAAATAGGTAAATGCACGACTCTGCAGGAATGGAGCCCATGTTGCCACAGGGAACACTGCCATCCTATATCACCTGGCTCTGATGGATGTTGTGTGTGTTTTTGTATTATTATATTGCATCTTATTCATTAAAGATGAACCAAATTTCCAGTGAAAGTTAATGAACTGTCTTTATGGGCATCCAGTTTTAGTATTATTTATGTACTATTATAGTCTTTATTAATATGTAGCTTTTATTTTTATATTTTCCGTTTTAATTTTAGTCATTTTGTTTTGTGCTTTTGTTTTCTTTAATATTTTTGTAAAATAAATGTATTTTTATTCAGATGTAATTTATTTTTTATTTCAGTTTTAGTAATTTTAGTACTTTACCTTAAATATATGTATACTATTAATTATTAATAGTTTAAGTTTTAGTTCACATGAACTATCCAGTAGCAATTCGGCTCAGGTCACAGTGTTGGTCGTGCAATATGCACACGGATGCTCTTTTCTAGCTCTCTTTTCTAGATCTTCTAAGGACTGTTAGTTCTAAAGTACTAAGACACAAACAAGAGGTGGCAGCTACAGCTCCCTAGAGACATAATCATTCATCTAAGGCCAGATTGAGTGTTAATGCCTTGTTTAACCACATTCACATCTTTATAAACACTACACTTTATAAACAATATCTGGTGTTATTAGAGCCCGGATAGCTCAGTCGAAGTGCCATTGTGGGAAGTCGTGGCCTAATGCTTAGAGAGTAGGACTCGTAACCCAAAGGTTGTGGGTTCGAGTCTCATACCGGCAGGAATTGTAGGTGTGGGGAGTGAATGTACAGCGCTCTCTCTCACCTTCAATACCACGACTGAGGTGCCCTTGAGCAAGGCACCGAACCCCCGACTGCTCCCCGGGCACCGCAACAAAAAATGGCTGCCCACTGCTCCGGGTGTGTGTTCACTGCCGTGTGTGTGCAGAGCACTAATTCCGAGTATGGGTCACCATACTTGGCCACATGTCACTTCACTTCACTACAGAAACTCTAGCAACTCTACTAGCTATTCTCTCCTGATCCTGGAGGGATCCAGGGATCCTGGCCAGATCAATAGATGGAGAGACATATTTTGTCCTTTGAGCTGGAGACATATGCCGTAGAGTCTGTTTACCAGCTTATTACCCTGCACTTGACACTCTGAAACTCAAATATTATCTGGCAGATGGAGAAAAATGTTGATATGACATATTTCATCTGTAAACTGAGATGTAAATCATTTTATTGGCTGTAAAAGTTGCAGTAACCGATTACAGACTCATATATCTGGTGTTATTAGATGTTAAAACTGAATCCCTGTGATGTGAAACCACTGCACAGTGACAAAAGAAATGCATCAAGCAGTTAGCCATGGCATATTGCAAATGAAAAATCCTTTGATTTTTTTATGTGCGCCACTGAAAATGAAACAGAGGTAGAGGCATAGTTCAGCCATGAATGAGAGTGCTGTCATCATTTACTCACCCTCATGCCATTCCAAACTTTCTTTTTCCTTTTTTTCCCCCCAGTGCAGAAGTGCCCAAACCTTTTACTGTGGGCTGAAAGTCAATATTGCAACTATATTATAATACAACTTGCACTTAAAAATGAAATTTACTTATATTATCTACTATTCAATGCAAAAATAAAACAAAAAGTGTTCAAACAAAAAGCTAAATTAGAAATATATGCTTCAATTGCAATTTTTTTTTCTTTTATAATTTTCCCTCCTTCTTGTGATTTGGATCTCTTGTGATGTAGAATTGCAATTAGAATTTGAATAATTGTGCTAACATGTGAAAGATGTAGAAGTGCAATTAGTTTTAGTTATTTGAAAGGAGTAGAATTAAAATGAATACAAATTCAAAGAAATTCAAATTACTATTTTTTTTAACTACAAAAACAAATACAAACTTTCAATGTTGGTTTGACAAAGACAGGGATTTTAGGTCAGACAGATAGATAGATAGATAGATAGATAGATATGAGCCGTTGCTTTTTCGAATGAGCCGTGCAATTTTCTGGTGACTGAATTTTCCAGACGCTAATCAGACGCTACAGCCTATGCCTGATGGGATGCATTAAAGGTGATTTGTTTTCCAGGTAAAAAGGTTTTATTAATAGCCTTTTAGTGGAATTCATTCATTTGCTTGATAGGACATCTCAGATGCCCAGGAGTCCACTGACAGCCCTGTTGCTAAGTGACAGCTCTTGGGAAACAAGCTCTGTTAAATAGAGGAGGCTTGTTCATCAGCGTTATTTCTGCATCCATTGATGAGCGTCTGGAAAAGCTTAGAATATTACTCCGCTGACATTGTCAGAAAGCTTTAATGGGCCCAGTGCAGCAGTCACACTCAATCTAACAATCAAGTGCTATTCAACCCATGCAACAGTCATCACAGCACAAGTGAAGAAATCAATTTGATGTACTCTGATTGTGGCTCTTTTGACATGATATAGGAGCCGCCGGACTGTTAATTCATGATTTCACACTGCTGTTTCATGTCGCTGTGTTAGATGATGCTGTCGTTAATCCTGTATTATTTAAGCAGCAAATGGACGACGGTTTGTGCGGGCGTTATTCCGTGAAGCTAGAAAAAGAAATTATAAATAATGTGTAGTGATTGATGGAGCAATAAGACGCTCGTCATGCAGTTTTCTATGTCATTTAGCTCACGCTTTCATGGAAAGTGACGTGAGGGCCTGTTCTAATCAAGCCTGATGCAACAAAACAACACAAATTGCATCCCATGTCATGTTTCAAAAGTCTTTTATGCTCGCCAGTGCTGCATTTATTTGATCAAAAATACAGTAAAATTCTGAAATATTAATACAATTTCAAATACGTGTTTTCTATTGAATATATTTTAAACTGTAATTTATTCCTGTGATGCAAAGCTGAATTTTCAGCATCATTACTCCAGTCTTCAATGTCACATGATCCTTCAGAAATCATTCTAATATGCTGATTTGCTGCTCAAGAAACAGTTCTTAATATTTACAACGTTGAAAACAGTTGGGCAGCTTCATATTTTTGTGGAAACAATGATACATTTTTTGATAAATAGCTCAAAAAAGTTCAAAAGAACAGCATTTATTTGAAATATTAATCTTTTGTAACATTATAAATGTTTTTACCGCCACCTTTGATCAATTTAATGTGTCCTTGCTGAATAAAAGTATTAATTTCTATGTATAAAAAAGAACAACAAAGAATCTTACTGACCTCAAACTTTTTACAGTAGTGTATATGTATCAAGGCATTATACCATAAAGACCATTATGAAACCCTAATGCCCATTGTGACATCATAAAAGGTATTATGATATCATAATAGGTGTTATGGCACCATAAAGCTCTTTGTGATGACATAAAGGGCATTATGGGATCATATTAGGTATTATGGCATCATAATTAGAGCCCGACCGATATGGCATAATATACCTCTGTAAATAAATACTATATAAATTCACATCTCGCGCACTTTAATGCCCTTTGATTGTAACGTGTACGTTCCCTTGGAACTGAAATCATGGCAGAATATCATGTGAAGTCCACTTCGCAGGGCACTTGCGGTCGAATAAGACAATGCTTGAATGCTGCTGCCTGAACAAGAGACCTCCTTAATACCTAATATTTTGGGGGAAGTCGTGGCCTAATGGTTAGAGAGTAACCCAAAGGTTGCGAGTTCGAGTCTCAAGTCCGGCAGGGATTGTAGGTGGGGGGAGTGAATGTACAGTGCTCTCTTCCACCTTCTATATCACGGTGTGTGTGTGTTCACTGCTGTGTGTGTGCGCCCTTAGGATGGGTTAAACGCAGAGCACTAATTCCTAGTATGGGTAACCATACTTGGCCACATGTCACGTCACTCACTTACTGAAGTGAAAGTGTTGACTGGTGTCACTATCTCGCGAACGCGCCGGCGGATCTCCACCAAATTCGGGGGATCCCGACAAGCTCATATCGGCCGATAATATCGGAAAAACGATATATCGGTCGGGCTCTAATCATAATGCCCAATATGAGACTGTGTTTTTTGCAGTGAGGTTTTGCTATTCTGCTAGGTTTTTTATAATGGAAATCCTTGTATTCAGACCAACAATATCAACAACTTTTTCCGCACTAATTTTAGGGGAAAATCTGCAGGATAGATTTGAACATGGTAAAATATGCACTGATATTATACACTGAAAGGGTATATAGGGTTGCACTGTGTCCCTGGGAAATTTGGACATTATTAGAAATGAATATTTGATATTTTTCCTTCAGTATGTTGTGCAGTCCCCTGGTGCAGTTTCACAAAACACAAGAGACTGATCTTCGAAATTGTGTGAAATGAATCTTGCCTGTGTGTTTGTATAGTTGAGTGAGGAACAACGACCCCGAGATCAGGATCTCTCATAAAAAGCCTTAGAAACTTCAACATTCCTGTGGGATCTGTACTTTAAACAATCCATAATGTGCATACATACAAACCCTCTGTAATTGCTACCAGAATGCAATGGCACTTTAAATGCAATTAAACATCTGCATGTCCCCCTCACATGTCACTGCATGACAAGATTATTTCAGTATTTACAGTATGAGAGAGTTAAAAAGGGTACAACCTCAAAATGCAGAAAGTTCTTTTTCTTTCCACAAATTGTCATTCTAAAGAAAGCCCTTTCAATTCTGCATGGGAAATGATAAAACTGGCCTTTCCCTTATATAATGAAGCCTTCGCGAAAGCAGTTAGTTGTTTAAAATGCCTTCTCATACCTCTTTTTAGAGCTTTCCTCTCATCAATGAGACTGCATAGGTCAGTATCGATCCATTATTGAGCTGTCATTTCACTTGAGTCCTCCTGACAGCAATCACTAAGGCCATTTTTGAAATATATTTATCGTTCTTGGGACTAAAATAAGCACTAAATGTTTTAAACTACATAAAAGGAGGTTAAATTTGTTCATAACTTTTAACATGTTGGATATATTTGGTATAGCTACAGTATAGATGTGAAAATGAGACACCGTAGATCTGTCGCCTCAAAGAAATGAACCTTTAGAATATGTTATTCCCAAATGCCAATCATCTCATGGCAGACGTGTGAAAAGAACGGAACAACAGGTGGTGGATTGTCATGGAAACAGCTCCATGATTCCAGCATGGAGGCCGATTCCATGGAAACACAAGCCCAAAAATTCACTCAAGTTGGGTGTGGAAATATGAGAAATTAGTGTATTCGAGAAACGCCATGAAAAGTCAGTCTGCAAAAAAACCTGACAACGTCTGACAAAAATGTTCAGTTCTGTAAAGGGTTCAGTGACAAATACGATGTCCAAGATAATGAAAAGAGACTAATTTAAATCTGATTTTAAAATGTTATTTAAAATGCATGGGCCAAGTTTGTAGAATGGCTTCATATATTTTTTTGAAATACCATTTAAAAAAAAAAAAAAAAATTATATATATATATATGGGTTTTTCATACGAGAGGACTTTATTATTAGCATTAGCATTCAGGCTGTATAATGTACTTTTAAAAAAAAAATTATAATTAATTACATTTTTAAAAAATAAAATAATTTAGAATAATTTAAAATTAACTGACGTAGCCTATCAGCTGTTTCAGATAATGACCAGCTAACTGCAAATTTATTCTTCTGTGTTTTGCTGTCCTGTGACATGGTGAAACTACACTGTTTTTGAATTGTTGGACAAACATTTTTATGAATATTACATATTACATTAAAATGTCGTCATAGAAGTAGTGTATTCACCTTTTTTGTCTGAATTGCTCTATATATATATATATATATATAGCCTGCTTATCAAGACATTTCAACTCATGGTGATACACAGTGTGAGAAAAAAACTATTGAAACTTGTGGTGACTGAAAAAAATAAAATAAAAATGTAACGTTCTATTTTTATGATTCCTTATTTTATTTCAGAACCCAAAGAGACACCTACAAGATCAAGGTCAGATGAAGCCACAGAACAATATTGAATCGAGTAGCCACAGACTCTGCCTGAGATCCAGAGGAAGTGGTACGAATTCACTTTTTTTCCATGACCTTTGAATAATGTGATCAGACACAGCAGATACATGTTACTTGCAAGAATGTGTTAACTTTGTTTCAAAAGGGAGAAGTGTGTGTGTGTGTGTGTGTAAAATTGTATATAATGTTTGATGCACTATATTCTAAGTCACTATTAGTGACCAGGACTGTTGAGTTTCAAAAGGTGGAATAAATAAATATCATATAGAAAGAGAGAGAGAGTAAAACAATATATATATATATATATATATATATATATTACATGATTCATGCACTATAAGTTTTCTAAAGTTTATATGGACTGCTTTTAGGGTGTTGCTTGTTTCTTTTTAAGGGCTTGTCACCTGTGGGCAGCATATATTTTTAATGGACAATAGCAACTTAGCAAAATCCCCTTTTGTGTTTCACAGAAATTATGCAAGTTGAGGGTGAGTAAATGATGACATTAGACTTTATTTATGTCACAGCCATGAACATGATTTGCAAATCAGGGGGAGGTACAATGAATCAAGAGAGCATTTGATTGGACAAAAATCTGTGTAGCGCAGGATGCGTCCTCAGTCTATTTTTCCATAAGAGAAATACTGTCATGTTAAATGTGCATATCAAAGAATTTTGTACACAAGCCTTAAAGCTGACAGACATGGACTTAAAGACAAAAAAAAGGTCTGTTTTTGATTAAAAACAATTTTTGTCTCTCTTTTGAAAATAAGATCACAGAAAACAAGCTCCTTTGTTAAATCTTTGTTGTTTACCCCACCACTGGAAACTTGATGATTGCATTTGAGCGGAATCAATACTGCCGGGTCTGAAGCGACTGCCATGCTGATGTGAGATGATTGGCTTGTGAAAGTTCAATGTGCTTCTTTAGCGCAGAAGCCCGAACAGATGCTGTGATGTAAAGCAGACACTCAGGGCTGAGGGCAAGCATCGGCTCGCTAGCGCCGTGAAGCAAACCTGCTTTGTCAAGCCACCGGCAGGCAGATCAATACAGAGGCGACCTATTCTCCCTCATAGTCACAAAGTGGAGATGTGTACCAATAAATAGGATTTACTTTGACATTATACTGAGGCAAAAGCCATTTAGATGACAGCAGCCTGACACAGGAAAGATGTTGAGCAGAGTAAGATGAATTTCTTCCCCTGCAAGCAGCTATAATCTGAAACAAACTGCAGCGAGCAGAGCTTTGACACTGACTCTGTCGAAACAGAGGAAGGAACTTTGCAGAGATCTGCATTTCCTGTTGACGAGAGCGCTGTCGGTGCTGCTTATGACAACCCAAAACACAACTGATTTTACACATGTAACATAACCACAACAGTCTAACTAAAGAAGCAAGGGACGACTTTGGTGTCCTGTTAGTTTCTTTAAAGCATTAGAAGCACAAATCCTATGATATTTTATATTGAAAATGATCAGATAATAAACTGTTATCGAAGATAAAATGAACTAGCATGAAAAACAATGGTGATTTTGGCCTGTCTCCTGTCAAATGTTATTATGGATTATTTTTGTCCAGAAGCGACGCTTTAAAGTTAAAATGTCTTGATTGATTTGTTTCTTACAAACACGCAGCTTTTGGCTTCTCAAGATGTTAACTGATGGACTGGAGTGGTGTGGATTATTGTGATGTTTTTATCAGCTGTTTGGACTCTCATTCTGACGGCACCCATTCACTGCAGAGGATTGCAGTGAGCAACTGATGTAATGCTACATTTCTACAAATCTGTTCTGATTAAGAAAGAAGTTGAGTTTCAGATCTTATTTTTTACCTTATTTGTGAAAAGTGCTATTTATGTCTGTTTACACTGTACTGCTGATGTTAGTAATTATACAGCTTCACATATCAGAACTGTACGTTTAATGCACATTGAGCTCTTCCTTGGATGTTCACCAAGGTAGGAAGGATATTCTTTAGAAAGATTAAAGGCGACTTTTAACAGAGAAAGCCTGCTGGTCAGGTGCTCTTAACACATCAAGAACAAAATCACAAATAGTCTCGAAACCTGATCAAAGCATTATGGCTCAGCTGTAGACATTTCATGTGTATTTATAGTGCAAGAACACAGCTGTCAGAATCATTTACATGAGAATGTCATTGTTCTGCTTCTGGATGCTGATTGGTGAATAGACATCATTTCAGATGTGCTAATTTTCAGAGAAAATGTGGTAAGTTGGTTATTTTTTTTTCTCTGCTAATAAAAATGGTTCCAAAAGAAACCAAAGCATTGCTTACCATTCAAAAGTTTGGAGTTTACTATTTTTTTTAAGAAATTAATGCTTTTATGAATAAATTGTTTAATAATTTAAAGGGGTCATATGATGCGATTTAAATTTTTCCTTTCTCTTTGGATTTAAAATAGTAAGTATGCATTCATTTGTTAAAAAAAGAACCTTGAAACCTTGTTTCAACAAAAATATGAAACAGCGCAACTGTTTAATATTAATAATAATCAGAAATGTTTCTTGAGCAGCAAATCAGCATATTAGAATGATTTCTGAAGGATCATGTGACACTGAAGACTGGAGTAATGATGCTGAAAATTCAGCTTTGACTGACATTAATCAGTCAAATAAATGCAGCCTTGGTGAGCATAAGAGACTTACTGACCCCAAACTTTTGAACAGTAGTGTGTATTTAATTTCCCAGAATGCATCACCTGGGTTCTATCTGAATCCAGTAAATTCCTCTTCCTGTCATTCCAGTTCAACTTCCTGTGGGATGTGGCTGATTCAAATTCCACCTCATGAATAAAAAAAAAAAAGGATCCAATTCTTCAATTCTGAATTTTGCACAACCCTGGTGTAAGCACAATTTAGATTTGTCTGTGAAGCTCACATGAAGCATTTAAGCATGGATGAAAAGGTTTCTAATGCTTTCTTTCCATGTAAAAGTAAACGCTATGCCAGGAAGGACTTTGCATTGTCAGCGTCTCTATCGACTTTAACCGAATAGCCCATTTGATCTTTATTGCAGGTCCATCTCTCTGAAAAGCTAAAGGAATCGATGCGTCCACATCAGAGAGAATATAATAGAGGTTCACCTGCCTTTGTGCTGAAACCCTTAACATGACAACAGCAGAGAGCCTCCATTTCACAGGCTGAGGTTTGAACTATGGCTCTCTGGCAGGGTCCGGGGCCCGAACTCATCAGCACCGTGGCAGTCGTCCACACGGCGAAGATGAAATTAAGGAAGGTAATGTGGGGAAGCAAATGGCTGTGAATGTGACTCCCGCGGTGCCCCTCCGACTCAATTTTCACGCCGCTTGGCTGCAGAATAAAAGCAGCAGTCCCTGCATCCACCTGCTCTAATCCCTTACACAACTACAGCTCCTTTAACCCCGTACCGACTGTCTTCGCCTTCTCTTTCAGCTGCTTTGCAAAAAAAAAATTAAAAAATTTTTTTTGTTGAATAAAGGTATTAGGTGTCATTGGTACACATCTGTCATTGCATTTTAATAATCTGCCCCACTCGCTGATTATATCAGGGTTGTGAGCGTGATTTCGAGAGTAGCGTGTGGCCGAGAAGCCGTCCGTAAGTGTGTTTTCCATTCCTCTTCCTCTTGACATTTTAAACATTTGAGAGAAATAAAAAAAACATGCAGGGCATCTTAAGCACCACGCTGGCGTATTTCGTGTGATGGGTTTTTCACCACACAACTTATTATGAGGCTCATTCGCTTGCTTCCCAGGGTGTTTCTTTGTACACCAGCATCAGGGAAAAATTTATTTAGACAAAATCGACAACAAACACAAAGTGTTAATTTGGTCTAATTGGTGTCTTATCCCAGAAAATAGTGTTATTGCTCGGAAATTTCTCTTTAATATCTCAGGTGGTGATCTTTTTTAGGTGACCCAAGATGTTCTTTTCTGGACCAGAATTGACATTCATAATGATTTCAGGTAAACATCAGACATTTCTCCTTAAACGCTTTAAAGGGGTCATATGATGCGATTTCAATTTTTCCTTTCTCTTTGGAGTGTTACAAGCTCTTGGTGCATAAAGAAGATCTGTAAAGTTGTAAAGACTAAAGTCTCAAATCCAAAGAGATATTCTTTATAAAAGTTAAGAGTCAACCACACCTACCTAAAATGGCTCGTTCTAACACGCCCCCACATATCTACGTCACTATTTGGAAATATTAGCATAATGCCACCCAAATGTGCACGCAAAGAAAGAAGGTGTGGTTTCAGGAACAGCGGTAGTGTTGATGCAGCCATGTCAGGGAGACGCTGTGTTTCAGTGCGAAAGCAAAAGAACTTTAATTGGCCTTCCGGAAGCAGATGCAATTAGGAATCATTGGTTAAGATTTATTTACAACAGAACAGCACAACCCAGATGTTCGGATTTGTGCAACGCATTTTATGGACGACAGTTTTTTGAACCTAGAAGAGTACAAGGTTGGCTGTGCACAAAGGCTATTTCTAAAAAATAAAAATTCCGACTTTGCTATGACAATCTGGCGCTTCTGAATCAACGACTGTAAGTAGTTTTGTTACTAGTTTAAGTATTTGCTATTGACTGTTCAAATGCGAGTTTTGCGCAGCGTAGAGTAACGCGTCATGTGTGTGTGTGAGGGGAACAGGGTCACATCACAGGAGAGTGAACTGCCTGTCAGAAATCATAGCACGTCAGCTGTCTTAACCGCGGCTTGTGTACTGCATCATCACTGTGTCTGTCACGCGACTCTG
>NW_015554362.1:1507612-1509833 GCF_001515605.1 Sinocyclocheilus anshuiensis
ACACACACACACACACACATAAATAGACACAGACAGACACAGATATATAGATAGATGGATAGACAGACAGACAGAGATAGCTAGATAGATAGATAGATAGATAGATACAGGCACACATAAAAATAGACAGACACAGACAGATAGATAGATAGATAGATAGATAGACAGACAGACAGACACAGATAGATAAATAGACAGACAGACAGACAGAGAGAGAGATAAATAGATAGATAGACAGACAGACAGACAGACACACACACACAGACAGACATAGATAGATAGATAGATAGATAGATAGATAGATAGAAAAAGTGTAAAAACCATTAAAGATTGATGGTTTATATAAATCTAGATGATAGATGGATGGATGGATGCGATAGATGAATGTGGGTAAGATGCCATCGTTGAGGAGCAAATTCCACCAACCCTGTTTGTTTAGTGATAGATAAAGTAAAACTAGGAATTTTTCAAGTGAAGGAAGGAGGAAAAACTGTATATTTGTGGGTTTACGCCCACCCAGAGAGAGATTGGCCTCGGCATTCATCTGAATCCTCCTTACAGGATTATTCTGATCTGTGGGGTAAGATGTCAGCGAGACTTCTGGCTCGCACTGCATCTCAACACCCTCCCTCCCAGCCCAAGCTGAGCTCTGCTCGTGAGAAATAACAACACTGACAGCTATATTTAGCCGAGGCCCTCTGGATCTTCCCCCATTAGCCACCTCACAGCCTGCGGGCTCCAACATCTCACCGGCAGCCGCCTCACAGATCACAGACACCTCACCGCGCACCTGAGAGCCGCCTCACAGGAACACGTCGACTGCCGGAGAGCCGGGTACAGTCTGTCGTGGAGCGTGCGCTGCTGCAGAATTACCAGGCAGCTGTGATTCACAGAGACAATTCTGGAAGGATTTGGGGTTTGTCATTTGCAAGTGTCATCACTTCGGGGATTTGCGGAGCAGCAAAGAATCAAGGAATGTTTCTGGAGAATCTCCGTATGCAACAGTTTGATTTCTCCTTTCAAAAGTTCCTCGAAGATTATCCTTACCTCAACATTTCTAACTCTGCAGATCGTCTCTTTTAAAAGTCACTCGATATCAGAGTGGATTCACTCAGAGATAGGAGAATGACTGACAACTTACCATCTTTCCCCACCAGGAAGTCCAAGTGGTGGTACGTGTAGGCGACCCCGATCTTGGTCTCCACCTGCGGTCTCTTGAGGGTGGAGTAAATCTTTCCCGGACTGTTGTCTTCCGCCTGACGGAACTTCCTCAACCCGCAGCCCATTTCTGCCGAACGAGTTCACACTTAAGCCTGGGATGAAAGAGACATGGTCAGAAAGACAAAGAGGTTCAAACATTGTCTTCAGCATTCACAACAACACTCCTGTAGATGCATGTAGGCACATCAGAGCTGACCTGCAATTCAAAGACTGCATGCACTCGTAAAAATAAAGGTTCCAAAAGGGGTTTTCAATGATGCCACAGAAAACCATTTTGGGTTCCACTAAGAGCTTTTCAGTAAACTGTTCTTAAAATAAAATAAAAAAATTCTTAGTTTGAAGGCCATTTTAATAATCTAAAGAACCTTTTTCCACTATAAAGAACATTTTGTGCAATGGAAAGGTTCCAATGATGTTAAAGGTTCTTCATGGAACCATAGATGCCAATAAAAACTTTAATTTTAAGGAGTGTAAAATGCTTTGACGGATACATTTTTTATTTGTATTATATATATCAATAACTATTTAGCTATTTACTGTATACGCCAAATTGATGTTCAATAAATATAATGACTATATTCTGAAAGCACATTACAGTGCTATTCTTACTGTTTCTGTAGAACCCACCCGCTGGGTCAAAACAACCCAATAGCTGGGTTTGTCCCTTTTTAACCCAGCGCTGGGTTATATTTAACCAGCATTTTTTAGAGTGTATTTATAACTGTTTGTATGTTATCTTTGCACTTTATGGAATACAAGGATTATCTGCTATATTTGCCTAAATGTGTAGTGTACAACAGAGTGTACTGCACAGAATAGATGTCACACAATGTAATGCACATTTCCAGTAGTACATAAAATGTTATTTAAAAGGCAAAATATCTTTATTTAAAATTAAATGTAAAAAATACTGATAATAAAAAAAAATCATAAAAAATAAAACAATAACATAAAAATGTATAAATGAAATGATATTAGAATTATATAATATATATATATA
>NW_015554362.1:1510105-1510242 GCF_001515605.1 Sinocyclocheilus anshuiensis
ATTATTACATTTGTTATTTAACAAAATTAAATAATATAAAATTATAACAATAATTCGTATTTATTATTATTACTATGGTCATTATTGTCAATATTCATGTAATAATTTCAATATAAATTAATAATAATTATAATACA
>NW_015554362.1:1510606-1514198 GCF_001515605.1 Sinocyclocheilus anshuiensis
TATATATATATATTATATTATATACTAATACGTTTTTTTATTTAATTGAATTTCCAAGATGATTGGACATCACTTGTTAAAACATGCAGTGTGATGTTCGAACTACTGTTATTATTAATTTCATGATGCATTCTGTATCACATACTATTATTCAAACAATAGTAGGCCATGAACAGTATATTGCACAGTATTCAGTTAGTAGTAAGCTAGTATTCTATTCTGAATATAGTCCGCAGTTTGTACTTGTTATTGCTTTTCAGTGGCAGTTGGTGCTAAAGGGGAGAGACATTCTCAATTCTGTTCTCAATATATTTTATAATGACATTCGCATTTTATTCAACAACAATTTGCATATGCTGTAGTCATCAGTATTTTTAGTCACTGTATACAGTACACAAGGTGCCCCCTTTGTGTTTAATACTTTGTGTTTAATTGTGTTTTTAGTCCATTTTCTATAATTGCATATATCTGCTAAAGATGTCAGCTCAGCGGTATACTAGCATATAGATGTCCTTAAACCTAATAGACAAGGACCACAAAACCACAAAACTCCAAATTCCATTTCATGGACTCTGTTCAATCTCATTACAACAAACTCCATTCACATTCTGCTTTCTTTCAGGTGTTTCCCATGTGGAAAGTAATCTGTCCATTTTCTCACGTACCACCTAAATTTGCCTCAGCAAAAGACCGTACACTGCTGTTTTACAGGTCCTTTCAGCCAGGTACTGCCTCATCCTGTCCTTGTTTAGCAGAAAGAAAGCAGAAAAAGACCCAATTAAGGGCACACTAGATTACTAAAGCAGCTACTAAATAAATAAATAAGAGGCATAAATGGGCTTCAGCTCATCATGGGAGCCCAATCTCTCAACTGGCAGGCTGGGAATTAACACGTCCAGCCAGCAAGAGGCCAAAAGTGCTCTCTGTTCATCAGCCAAACAGCCCTCCTTTTCCAAATCTAAAGTGACAGCCGCTGACAGTCACGAGCGGATCAGAAGGGTGCAGGTAATATCCCATTGTGGCCAGCTGATTAAACCTAGGGTGGGCCATTGATGAAGAATACTCTCTATTATGTACCTGTCTAATTACAGTGGCTGGGCACGCGGCGGACGAATAATCTGAGAGGCGGCGACGGCCGAGGGTTCTAGAGAATACACGGTTAATGAGGTGAGCCGCTCGAATGAAAAGGTGAGAATCAATCACAGAAAATCAAGGAGCAGATTGTTCATTAGGAGTCAGGATAATGCACAGCGTGCCGGCAACTCCAGCGGCAGGGCCACTTTAATTAGGGCCCAGACGAGAGGCCATGCAGATTTATGAACGCTGTCATAAGAATCACTGTTTCCAGTGACTTGGACATGAATGGATGCGTTCGGCTATCCGTGGCTGAATCCAATCGGGGAAATGGCATCTCGGGTACAACAGTCATGCATCAGCAATTGGATTTTTCTAATATGATCGACTGAATGAATGAAGTGCAGGAAGATTTTAGACTTGTAGAGATTTGTTTATGCGTAGAGTTAAAATGCAATGGATTGGGCACACAACTGATTTAAAATTGAATAACTTGAAGTATTTCTGACTGAAACAGGCTATTTAATGAGAATACATTGAAAGGTGGGACTTTTTGTCTATTGGGAATTGATTGGATTGTGAAAAGTGGGTGTGAAAAATGTAGGTTCTTTTTTAAGCTGATACTTTTATTCAGCAAGAATGCATTAAATTGATCTAAAATGAAGGTAAAACTATTAATAATGTTACAAAAGATTTCTATTTCAAGTAAATGCCGTTCTTTCTAACTTTCTATTCATAAAAAATATGGTTCCACAAAAATTTCTGATGGATCATGTGACACGGAAGACTGGAGTAATGATGCTGAAAATTAAGTTTTCCATCGTAAGAATAAATTACATTTGAAAATAAATTCAAATAGAAAACAGCTATTTTAAATTGTAATATTTTACTGTTTTTGCTGTGTTTTATTTAAAAAAAATGCAGCTTTAGTAAGCAAAAGAAACTTGACGTCAGTTAAAATGGAAAGTCACTTTTAGAGGTGAAGCATCAGTTTTTAAATCAAAATATAATTTAACTGTGCACAATAAGACCAGGAACATGCATTAAAAAGTGAACTGTAAATTTAGATTTCATGTTGGTTCACAATAATTTATGTATGATAGAACCTGAATGTTGCTGTATTTAAAGATGTTTTGACTCCGTAAACAGTAATTTCGTACTAAAAGGCAGGTCAGCTTGCTTTCAAATATTTCTCTTTTCTGATATCTTTCCATCAGATTGATCAACAACAGACTGCCCCTAAAATAGCCATCTTTAACATAACAACAACTTGCACAGTGTGGCTTTTTCAGACATCGCTCCTGAGCTCAGACACTCTCTGTCTAGAGGCAACAGGCTAAGCGTGTGCTCCGTCCGAGAGAGAAACCAAGCAAAATAAAAATCGAGAGGGGTGGCGCGGAGCTTGAGGAAAACAAAGTTGGTTGGAGGGGCTGATATTTGCATAGCTGATAGAGACGAGGAGGGGGGCCATGAAACGAAGAGGCGAGGTATTTTTAGAGCTGACGGAGGAAGTGGGAGATGTTTATGATTTCAGAACGACTACTCGCTCCCAGAGGTTCTGCTTCACGCTACGAGCTTTTGGCAGCACTGTCTCTCTAGTCAACCTGGCAACAGCTCCCTCATGCACTGTAGACTGACAAGAAAAGAGTTCACTTCCAGTTTACCTTTGCACGGTAGTCCAAAATGAAAGACAAAAAATGGTTCTCCTTTGACTTTTCATAACAGAAGTTATGGTGAGACTGACAAAGAAGAAAGTCTGGACAAGCCTGCTGATGAATTTTCATTTGTTCCACAACCTTTCTGTGCTTAGCAAGCATCTTATATCATGTGCCACAGGAAATCTTTGTAAAAATGATCATTTTCCCATGCAGCAACAACCCATCAGGGAGAAGCGATGAACCGACTATGATGACCCCGCTCGGTTTCAGCGTTCCTCACTGCTCTAATTCAATAATAGTGTGCCAAGGACAAAACTTCAATGTCACAGTTTGCGGCTGTGCTCAAAGCTGCGTGTTTAGAGATGTATTCCCTCAAAGAGTCTCAAAAACACCACTCTCCCTTTGACCCATTTTCTTTAAGGTGGCAAATAAGGCACAGAGCATGGTTTCATGACTCATGTTTCTGTCGGTTCAGCAGGGAAAATGCTCTCCTGAGGGTAGGAATGAGGCAGTCTCCCTGTTTGGACTTCCTCCTTCCTTCCTGGACGTCCTGGTCTCAACAAAGACCCCTCACCTGAGCAGGACAATGTGAGGGAATGTGATCACACTTGAAGAGGTAATGTCACTGTCAAGATCCAAGACAGAAACCAGCGTTAAAGCAACATACCTCTGTATGGTATGTATTATGTTAGAATATTTTTTGGGTTGGATTAGCTATACTAGTATACTTAAAATAAGCCACAAATATTGGGGGTGGGGGTATTAGGGAATTTTTTGTACTTTTGGCCATGTATGAACCATAATGGAAAATGGTCCATACCCAGGTTTACGAAATGGTAAAAAACTGGCGCCCGGGGCTA
>NW_015554362.1:1514369-1522621 GCF_001515605.1 Sinocyclocheilus anshuiensis
ATATATATATATATATATATATATATATATATATATATATTCTGAACTTTCTCACTATTGCTATTTGGAAGAACGAATTGTGCTCTCTTCATGTCCTTTCCATAAAACATTATCATGTTAACATGTTAAGTTTTGTCTCAAAACAAGAAACAGCAATCATAAAAGTGTTAGCATAAATATAATTACATCATGGTAGACACTCACTATACCCTATACAAATTTTAATGGAAAAAATGCTTTAGTGAAATTCCATTGTGGAACGGCATACGGCAATGTTCATGTTTTCTGAATTTTCTGTAAAACTATGTTAGATGAAGTTGATCAGTAAGCAAAGGCATCTAATTCCAAAAGATGCAAAATAAAAAAAAAAGATGATTATGATTAAGAAATATACCCAAATAAGTTTAATGGAAATATTTGGGGAGTACATCAATTCAAACATGTAAACAATGAGGGAGGGGATTTTCAGAAAATAATGCCTTAATTTTCGGTGTTCCTTCACAAAGCTATCGCATGCCTTCCAAATACAGAATAGAGTGCGTGACTGCTTTTACTTTTCACAAGAAGTATTCTGTTAAACGAGAGACGCACAAACACCATGTTTTACTTTGAGGACACATTTCCTGAGTAAATAAAGTCAAGTATAAACAAAATGTCACAGCATAATTTAGACAAAAACTGGAGTTAATTGGTGTCTTGGGAAAGCGTTCCTTCTGTATGTCCCTACAAGCTCCAGACCCTCTTGTGTTCCGGCCACTGCTTCACTGCTTGCTTATGGATAATTAGAAAAAATAAGAACACCGGTATAATGAAAGCTACAATTATAGATTGAATCCAATCTCAGACACTGCAACTCATCTGACAGATTGTCTCTTTAAAATCTCTTGGGAACGGGGCCCTTGACAACGATTTCATACTCAAGAGAAGAAAAGAGAGCAATATCTCCCCAGTCTGTTTCTCTCCCTTTATTCACTTTCTCTTGAGATTCTCTCTCATATTCTCGTTCTCTCTCATCTTCGCTTTCTCTTGCTTTCACTCTTTCTCTCATTCTAATTTGGATTAGATGCCTTTTCAGTTTTACAAGACAAATATAATTTGCTTTATTAAAGAGATGGGCCGAATCACGGTGGAACCCAGTGATGGTAGAAATATGCCAGAGATTTTTGCTAGACTGTTTTTGATATATTAGCTATATATGTGTGGTTATGAGTAGATTGGATGCTTTATATTATTACATATTATGTGCATAAACAAAAAAAAAAAAAGTGGAATAAAAATGCACACAAGATAAATTACTTATGAAGTGAATGCAGAGCAATGTCAGTTAAAATGGTCACAGGTGTGCGCATATCAGCTACAGCTATTTTAATTATTTAATTATTAATATTATTATTTTTTTTTTATAAAAATAAGATATTTTGAATAATGTTGGTCACCAAACAGTTGACAGTAGCCGTTAACTTCCATAGTATGGAAAAAAAATATTATGGAAGTCAGTGGCTACCGTCAACTGTTTGGTTACCAACATTCTTCAAAATATCTTCTTTTGAGTTCAAGAGAAGGAAGAAACTCATACAGGGAGGGTGAATAAATGTCCAAGGTTTCCACAGAAATGTTAAAACCGTTTTTTGGTTCCCCAAAGTTCTTATAAAGACCATTTTAATAATCGAATGAACATTTTTCCATTGCACACTCAATAGCAATAAAGGTTCTTTATTTGTTTTTATGGTTCCATGAAGAACATTTAACATCCATGGAACCTTTCCACTGCACAAAAGGTTCTTTATAGTGGAAAAAGGTTCTTTAGATTATTAAAATGTTCTTCACACTAAGAAAAGTTTATTTGGGTTGGGGAGCCCAGCCTTTGTTTTTAAGAAAAAATAAATACATAAAATCATATTTCTATCATAGCACCCGCCCCAGTGCCCATATGTGAGACAGTATGTTGTGCGAAAGTGTGAGACTGTTTTCAGTGGAAACAATCCAGTACTTGTAATGTGAGAATGAAAGCATTTAGTCTCTTTTCTTAAAATGTGCACTTTACCAGAAAGCGATCTAAATCGGTTTCTCTTTTAAAGTAAAGTATCGACATGTCGTTCTTGAACACGACTCGATCAATATCGCTGCAATTTTCCCGGCCACTCGTTAGCAAGCGAGTCGATGAGTCTTCAACTAATATTAAAGGAGTTTTATTCTGTCACCTGTTAAAGCGTGTGTTTTCCTGCAGCGCTTGCATATTTCCCGCTTTGATTGTTCTGTGTTGTGCCTAGGCATCGCCAGCGACCTGAATATTTGTGGCAGAGGCTCGTCGCTGCGACGGGAGGGAAGAAACTAATCTCCGCGCACATCCGGGACGCGTAATCCATTCAAAGTGGCACCTCGCGCAGGAGAAGAACAAAAATTACCATTCGTCTTCCATCAAGGCGCACAGCTAAAGCTGCGTTTCATCTCCTCAACTGACTCTGAGAAGAAGGTGCCGAATGCGCGGCACCGACAGCGCATGTGACATCTGATTTGTAGGCTGTCTAATCACAGGAGAGGTTGTACATTTCCTCTCAGAGAGCACAGAGGAGAGCCTGTCCTCATTGAAGGCGAGGTGAAGCCGTTCAGAGATCACAGGTACAGCGAGCGACGAATAACGTGCCGGGCTTTTTGCGCGTCACGTCTCGGAAGGATGTCGTAATTAAGTTTCGAATGCACTAAGGCGTTCCAATGATCTAAATTAGATTTAATTGAGCACAAGAGAGGATTCTCTGTCCTAATTAAGTTACCAAAATATTGAAGCTTCACGTGTATGAATCATGTTCCTAACACACCACCCCAGCTGCCAGTGATGATGATACAGGTAGAATAAACAGCATTTCAGAAACATTCAGAAAGAGGCAATTAGCTACACTTTTGCTGTGTGTGACTTATAAGTTGAAGGGAATTAGAGATCAAGTTGTTATTCACAAGATTTTCTGGGTTAAGGCTAGATGGCATACAGCAAAAACTACTGGGAATGCGCACATCGATGTAGCATACTTTTTCTCACACTGTACAACAATAATTTCTATTTTTGCATTGTTGTAAGGGGTAGGTTTAGGGTTGGGGTAGGTGTAGACGTTAATACCAGTAGTCTGTTTTATTCAAACAATTATGAACATTTTTGCATTTAGTTACAGAAGAACTTTGCCTGTTGAATATTAAAAATAAAAATTAACAAACAAAAAATCTGGATCTCCATTTCTGCTATGCAAATCAACTGTTCCTGCTCATTCCCAGACTGGATCTCTTCTCTCCACTTTCCCTAATAGGTTGTTTGCAATCGTGAAAAAAGTGTAAAGTGTAAAAAATGTAAGTTTGAATATTATTTTGCGTTATCTTTATAGCCATAAAGCAACAATAGATATTTTACCTCAGATCTTGAAAATAAATTAAAGCAAACTTGTACGTTAAAACTGTGAACTCACTGCGAACCAACACGTGTATTCCATAACAAAGATATCAGTCACTCACTCACTCACTCACTCAAAACTGTTCAGTCCATTCACATGTGAATAATCTATTTTCCGTGTCCAGTTTTATTTTCTACACAATTGCCATGTTTTTGCTGTCACATCGTATCTACACTGGACGCGACAAAGCATTGCAAATCATTTGAACGTTGTGTCAGTAAGTACGTTATAAATAGAACGAGTCAGCAGTTTACTATCAGGGATTTGTCCTGTCGCGCCGCATCCAAGACAGCATCACTGATTATAACGAGTTCTATTGTATTTTATTGCGTCGCACCGCGCCGCTCGCGTCCGGTGTAGACACGATGTAAGTTAATGTAGCTTGCTGATGCTGCGTTTGAATTTTCATGCCACATTATTTGAAATTAGCGCGGGCCAAACGTTTTTCTCTTGCGGGCCGCCTATTGAGGAACCCTGATCGAATAGGTAGAAAATTCAATTTATCGTTTGCTTCCGGTTTTTGCTGTATCCCTTCTAGCCACAACCGATTTTCTGCTAAAGACAGATCTCAACAATGTCTCAAACATGTTGGTTTAGTCTTTCAAAAGTCTTACGCATTTTTCATCAAAGACCTAATTATGTTAATTATGCCTTCCACATTAATAGTAATATTATTTATCGTGACCATGCATCCTCTTTGTCCTCGCAGGGATTCGTCTTTGTTTTTGTTTTTTTTTATTGTTTTTATTCTTGCTGAAGGTAATGAGGGAAAAGTTTAGAAATCCCGGCCGGGACATGTGTGGAAAAAGCGGACGTATGGTCATGCAATATACTTTAAAATATATTTAGCATATATTGAGCAACTATTGTTATTAATAGAGTTGTTCTTACTGTATAGTCAGCATTTGTCTCAATAGTGTTTTGTAAGTCGAGCACCACTATTACTACTGCTTATACTAGTTAGTGATTTGAATAAACCCTTAACTAAAGTATTAAACTTAAATATGTAACTTGTCCTGGACTGTTTGTTGCTACTGTTTTTAATGATATGCTGTTTAAAAAAATCTGAAACTTACAGTAAAAAAAACAAAAAAATTACCGTAAAAAATACGGTAGCAACATTTTAGGTTTTATGGATTTAACTTGTCAATTATTATTATTATTTTTTATTATATATTATAAGATGGCTTCTTGTTTTCACTTCCAAAAATGTAAATTTAACAGTATTTTACTGTAAAATTACATTATCCTGTTAGGTTTAGCGTTTTCACCGTATATCCACCTTTTTCTTGTCGTAAAAATAGGGGCGGCCATTTGTAAATTCTATGGGTCTGGCTTCCAGTCTCATCTGCGTCCACTCCGTCCAGCTATTTTTAGCTGAACAAAACAGTTTGTTTTGCTGCTTGATATTGAAAGTTGGTCTCACCCATAGGCTTACTTCCGCGTTGAAGAAAAAGGTGGATAGGTTAGTAGTGATCACATTTTTTAAAGTCACAAGGGCACGATAAAACAGATTTAAAAATCTCACATTGTTATTGCAGGTTATTTACAGGGCAACACCCTGGAAACCACTCACAGCTCCCTAGCATCACATCAGAGACTTTTGCACAGGCGAGTACCATTCATATTTTTGTATGAAAATGGACAAAATTGATTATGTTTGGTATTTGTTTTTTCTCCCAAGCAAACAACCTCTGAGCTGTAATAAAAAGGTCCTGCTGATTCACATTGACACTGAAGTCAGCATTACTCTCCAGTAACTCTCTAATAGCGGGTACGCGTGGGGTCAGAGGTGACTACCCCGTGATATGATGCACCAGATTCCTCCATGACAACAGCAGCTCTATGTGTCGGCTCCTGAGGCGCCCGGCGCAGCGCGACTGAATGTGCCCAGCCTCCGAACCGCCGTCTGGAACTGATTCATGACAGTTTGCCTTCTCTGTTCTCTTTTCTTACATTCTTTTCTTAAAGGGCATTCACACTGACAGCGATTTGCATCCATAAGTCGTTCATTTATAATGAAAGTTGGCAATTTGTTTTGCCAATATGAGTAACAGGGACCATTAGCGGGACCGTCTACTAGCAACAACAGCACAATTAAGCTATGTATAGATTAGCATACTAACATACTACTCATACTCTTTCAGCAGTATTTAGTATGCATGCTATGTACATTATATGCTCATTTATTTATTTATATATATATATATATATATATATATAAGGAATACTTTGATAGACTAGTACATTTAAGAAAATGTGCAGTACACAACAGAGAACACAGTGCAACCATGCAATGCACTCGACTTGACCTTGCAGTTTTGGCAATGATTTTTAACTCTTTCTTTATTCATTTTATCAGACTGCCAAAAGTTTTCTACACAAATGGGGTCACGTCACAAAAATGTAAAAAAAAAGAAATCTAGTGTTATCATTAAAAAAGAAAAACAAAACTATTAAAAAAACATTTTCAGTAATTGAAATAAAGCTGAAATAAAATATATAAATATTAGAAGGACAACTTATGAAATTAGAAATGTTGCCTTGGCAAAATACAATAAGTGTAAGCTAAAGTACTGAAATAGCTAAAAACTGAAATAACATTTTTAAAATATATTAAATATAAAACTTATGGCTAAAGTACATGCAATTGCTAAAATTTAAATTAAATGTAAAATAAAAGCTAATTCAAAATAAAATACTATAATATGATATAAATGATACTAAAATAACAGTAAAAAATGTCATTATGTCATAATGTATGCGTTAAAGTTTTTTTAAAATAACCATAATACCCAGAACATTGCAGGGAGATTTTTTGTGCAAAAGCCTAATAAAAACTACAGAACATACATAATATTCTTATTTTTTAGGTTTACTTTTTGTCAATAGCAAACTAACATTGGACAAGCAACAGGAAATTTTGTTGGTCTCTTGAATTTTACATTTTATTTATTTATTTCTGCACTGTTGTGTAAGGAAGCCCCGCCTACAGTGAAATCTCATTGGTTCAAAATTACGCTCCACATAACAGTAGCTGATACTACAGTTGTAATGAAACAAAAGTAGCGACAGATCTTTTATTTTGTATTGTGACGTACATCTGAGTGAAATGGATTAATGGAATAGAAAAATTCTTGGTGGATCTGAATGTGAGCTTGCAGTTGACTGTAAGAAAGGGGTGGGGTTTATGCACACTAAATGTCTGTAGTTTGACCACAAGATAGACATTTTGATAAACAATTATCTTTTATTTAATAAAAGTAAAATTAAAACATGTACAACTGAACAGTTCACAGTACAATCAAAAACATGCATTTAGAAAATAGCTGAATTTTCATTCCATGCTGACTTCAAACATCAAATATCTTCAGATTGTTCTACCTTATGCAGCATTTTCGCTTTCAGTGTGAACACAAATTAGGTTACTTAATGCTGATGTTTAACTTCACTTAGTGAATGCATGCTCCAAAGTTATTTAAATACATCCTATTAAAGAGGTTTGTCACCAAAATCCTATGATTTCAGGCAAACAACCGAAATAAAGTGCTGAAGAAACACTTCTTAAAGAAAACCCAACGGTCAAGCATTGAAGGCAAGTGTGCAGTCTTCCTGTCAGTATCACACTTTGTACATGTGACCCAAACTAAACCATTGATCTGTGTGATAGGCTTTACAAGGAGCATGTGTCTGTGTTAACGGATAGAGATGTTTGCTGTAGCACATCACACAGTGGCAAACTTGTGGCTTGTGGCTTCCCATGATTGATTCTTTATCACTGCACTGTTGTCGTGTTTGCTTTCCTCCTAGACAGACAGCATGCTTCATGAAGTGAGGAAATCAATGGAGACGGAGCGCTTACCTGTTGTGGAGCTGTCGACACACGGATGCTGCAAGTTTGAGTCAGCGATCCACCGTCCGGCGTGTGAACCGCAAGAGTGACGGTAGGATTCCCGTTGGATGTGACGGCACAATAATAACAAGAAGCGAGGACCCCGAGTGGATCAGTCCTCCTGCGGCAGGCAGCTAGCGGAGCGCAGAAAACACACTTTGCGTGCTGCCGTTAGGTCATGCTCAAAGTATGTCTGTGCAATGTTCTGCAAGCTCAGGGAAACCACATCCTCTGACATACCTCCTGTATCCTGCTGCCTGCGTGCTGTCTGTCTCTCTCGCGCACTGTCTTGCTCTCTCTGACTGTCTGAGATGACAGACTGAGCTGACCCAGACACAGTTCGCTCCCTCTCTCTCTCTCTCTCTCTCTCTCTCTCTCTCTTTCTCTCTCTCTCGGCTTCTTCAGAAACCGACACAGTTCCTGCCCACCGACTGAAGAATCCAGCTGAGGAGAAGGAGGAGGTGCTGAGTACGAGAGAGAGAGAGAGAGAGAGGGGAAAGGAGACGGATAAAAGGGAGAAAAAGAGAGCGGGAGCAGTTATTTAAGAAATTACAGGGACATAATAAAGCAATGATAAGAGCTCAGCATGCGTGAGGACTGTAAGAGCAAGAAAATAACCAAAATACTATAAACAGAATGAAAAGTCAGCAATTAGATCTCAATTGTTTCTCAAAGATCACAATGAGATTAAATGGAGAGCAAATTAGTTTAAAGGTTTTGACTCTCCAGACCTTTATGCTGTTATTTATTTTCTGAAATATATAGTTCAGTCATGAAACTCTAGATGGCGCATTCTGACGGGGTGTTAACGTGACTGATGACATTCAGAGAGTTAAAGGACTTGGCACAAGCTAATTGGTTCATGCTGCATATGCAGCCAATGAGCTTACTGCCTTGCATTTATATGGCTGGGCTGGCTTCCA
>NW_015554362.1:1522661-1523759 GCF_001515605.1 Sinocyclocheilus anshuiensis
TATCAACGCCTCTGATTTCTGTCAACACAGGGACAGGAGAGCTGTCAGTCAATAAATGGGAAAACAAAGTATTGTATTCTTACTGTATGAAAACACTTTTCTCTTTTCCTTCTGTTTTAGGAGTTTTAAGAGAAACAAAGCTGGCTTCAGTGAAACGTAACTGAGGACTGTCTCCTGAGCAATGAAAGAGTGACCTGTGAGCGCTCACATTCTCCTCTGAGGAGGTTTTGTGGCGGTGGCTTGTTCTGGGGTGAGAGGGTCTGTGTCTGCCGTCCCCAGTAGAGAGATGTATTTTTCATAAACCTCAGACGTGGCCCCCTATAGCTGTGAATCCATTATTCAGACTGGTCTGAGAGAGAGGGGACAGACTAAAAACACAACGGCCTGCTCCGAATCACACATAATCACTGTAATTTCATCCATCACATCACTATGATGAAAATGACACACCAGCATTTCATCAGAAGACCTAGTGTTTTAATGGGAAATATTGTCTTTAAGGCACTCAAGATGATTGACGTTCCTGTTTCAAAGACTGTTGATAGTGATTTTATGCACAGCAGAGGACATAACTGACCCTAGGACACAAATTAATGACATGAGCCGAGATGAAAGAATATGAATCTTTCTGAAACAGGAAATCCTTGTGGCGACTGATCCTTATCTCAAGTACAATCGCTGATAACTACTCATCATGAGGTATGTTGAATTATTGATTCAAATACTTTACAAAGTAATAATTCATATATAGATTTGTGGTTGTGGGTGTTTTTATGTATATATGTGGATAAACAATATGTATGTAATATTTAAATATAAAATGTTTATATATTAAAATATTTTACTAAATCTATATTTATATAAAAATAATATAATGAATAAATCTTGTAATATATTAGTATTTTTATATAGTGTAGTATTTTCAATAATACATAATAGATAGATGGATAGAATATTTAATTATCTAATTATTATGTGGGTGCATAAAATGTTATTTAACCTGGAAACCAATTAGTTCCAATTTATTTAAATATTTTAAAATTATGTATATATATATATATATATATATATGTGTGTGTGTGTGTGTATAATTCGGGT
>NW_015554362.1:1523827-1532729 GCF_001515605.1 Sinocyclocheilus anshuiensis
TATATAATATGTATATTTTATATATTATATATATAGTTTTTGTATTTGTAATATATTTTAAATATAAAATATATATAATGTTTTGTTTTAATCTGTATATATATATGTATATACTTGAATACATTTTTGCCGCATTTCTAGGTCACTAATCAAAGCAAATTATCAATTATTATTATTATTATTAAGCAAGTAATGAAACATTTTGTACTAATTACAAAAAGGTGCTCTCAGATTTCTGGACCCCACCATACGGAAAAAAAAAAAACACCTCCAGATTGTTTGATATGTTAACCAAACACATCTCTTTCAATGAAGCTTGAAAAGGAAGGAGAGATGGTGGAAAATGAGATCTCCCACTGCGTAATTACCATTGTGTTTATTGCGAACTAATCACTGCGTAATCCCTGTGAAAATAAAGAGCACTACGGCGTCACTGAACACTTCACTAACTGCATTGTTAGAGGAAAACAAGAAGTGTGCAGTGCAGCAGAAGACAAGTAAACTCACTCCTCCTTCCACAGCAGATCTCTGCTTCATCAGCGCTGATGCTCTCACTGGACCAAAACAACCTTTACACACACAAGACACACACTGCATGACCTCTAATGGCCTTTTGTCTGATGCTCAGGTCATCTGGGAGGTCTGCATAACAGTGATGAACCCATATTTCAGACAGGCTCATAAATCAGCCAGTGTTTTGAGGCATCTCACTGATAAATGTCTTCCAAAACCAAAATGTCAATGGATGATACTGTACATTAGCATTAAAGGTTTAGTTTTTTGGTGTAATTAATAGTTTCATAATATGAATTGTTAGTAAATATTGCATAAAAATTGACACTAGTAACATCAACTTCATATCAGCAATCAACCACCTTGCTTTCCAGTTAACAACTTTGAAAACCACTGAAATGACAGATTGCTTTGAAATCCAAAAGAAGTACGTTTTTTTAGAGCAGAAAAAAAAATGTATAAAAAAACACATAACACTTAGTGTAAGACAACCTGAAGAAACTGTCTGTGAAAGCCTGATATTGGTGCCACTGCGCCTCCTACTGGTCAGACTGTCCTGTGTCGTTTAACTCGGCTTGCTATCGTAAAACAAACTTTTTGCAAAACTCTAAACACAGTTCTCTACAGTACATGCATCATTCAAAACTAAGAGCTCTTTTGTTTCATTTGGGAAACACTGCCATTTAAATGCCACACTCTTTACTAATGACCTGCACCCAGTGATCATGTGTGAAAACGCTTACTCGTAATTTGTTCACTAGAACATCAAAATAAATTAGTTTTACCCCCTTGCATTTCTGTTTACAGTGTGTATATATACATGTATGATTATATTATATGTGTGTGTATGTACAGTAAACACACACACACACACTGAATATGCATACAAGCCAATTCAGAAAGTCAACTTTATTTCTAAAGTGCTTTATACAATATAGATTGTTTCACAGCAGCTTCACAATAGTTTCAGATTCAAATTCTACTGTAAAGCAGCAAGTCAATAGTGTCATTATACAGCTCAAGTCAGTTCAGTATTGATTCAGTTCTGTTGCATCAGTTGTACATACATACTTTATATACTTTGTATATGCATATGCATGTATGTGCGAGTATATGACAAACTCCTGTGCACTCCACTGCACCGAACAAGCAAAAGACACACGAGAGTAGTGTTCTACATTTTTCACATCTGTGTGTAGTTTGGCGTGTATGTGGCTAATTTTCACTAATCAAGGGATATTTTCAGAAGTAATGACATTTTGTACTAATTATATATTATATAAATTACATGATTAAACAATTATATTATTTAATATATAATATATTAAATATATAATTATAATAATAAAAAAAAATTGGTTTAGAAACAATTTATCACTCAGAAATTGCTAATAAATTTCACAAGCAATTACAAAGAAATGGTAAGTAACATTGAATTAAACATGAAATTTTGAAGTAGAAGAACTACTTTCTTGTAAAACATACTCCAGTACTCTGTTTTATTTACAACTTCGAAAAAATGAATCCTATGTAAATATAATATGTAACATATTACAAATGCATTTCATAATTATATGGCTCATTGTAAATTATTTGCGTTTACCAGACATCTGAATATTCCGTCTGAACGTAGTGATCTTTATGACAGATTTGCTCAGCCTGCTGTAAATATGTCATTTATCATTCAGCGACTGAACTCCTTGTGTAGAGTTAATACGCAAAAATATCATTTTATAGCTCAAATAGTTTTGAATGAAGTGCTTGCTTTTGCAAGATATGTGTGACGTTTTGCATGTTGTGTGTTTATGTGTTATATGGAGCTATAATTTCAAAAACTGTGTGTAAGCATTTATATATATATATATATATATATATATATATAAACTGTAATAACCCACAACTTAGAAGTTTATTGAGGGGAAACTCTTTATTAATATTGAATATGAATATATCTAAATGGTTACCGTGTACTAATTATATATTATATAAATTACATGATTAAACAATTATATTATTTAATATATAATATATTAAATATATAATTATAATAATAAAAAAAAATTGGTTTAGAAACAATTTATCACTCAGAAATTGCTAATAAATTTCACAAGCAATTACAAAGAAATGGTAAGTAACATTGAATTAAACATGAAATTTTGAAGTAGAAGAACTACTTTCTTGTAAAACATACTCCAGTACTCTGTTTTATTTACAACTTCGAAAAAATGAATCCTATGTAAATATAATATGTAACATATTACAAATGCATTTCATAATTATATGGCTCATTGTAAATTATTTGCGTTTACCAGACATCTGAATATTCCGTCTGAACGTAGTGATCTTTATGACAGATTTGCTCAGCCTGCTGTAAATATGTCATTTATCATTCAGCGACTGAACTCATGAGAGGCATTGTGTTCGTCACTACCTGCAGGAATATAAACCTGTCACTCCTTCTGCAGCAGAGTCATGCCATTAAATACATCAAATCATCCTGTTAAGACAAGGGAATGAATAGTCCAACTTAAATCTAAAGGTCTACAATGATGCAAAAAGAGTCAGTTCTATGCAATAGACTGTCATGCTTTGAAAGATTACATTCCATTGCATTATAACCCTCTGAACAACCACAGTAAAAGCACTGGAGACACAGCTGATATGACAGAACGCTTTAAGCTTTAATGTTTTGATGTAACTTTAATGTTTCTGTTTGTTAATTAACCAGGTCAAATGTTCGGTCATTTTGCTAGTCAGACTGAAACTGGTGTCAAAAATCCCTTGTTTGCTTGATGAAATACAATACACAATAGCAAATGTCACACTGTAATAGTCCACATGCATGAGGGTGATTGAGAGAAAGTAAAAGTCTACAGTTTCTATTTCATTCTGCCTATTATTCCCCTCTATAAGAAGAATGATGTGTATTCTTTAACTATACGTTCTGGTCCATTGCCACGTTGTCCATTCCATTTATCATTGTTGCTTTGTTTGCAGGTTCTTTAGACATCTTGCCTCATTCTCCTGCAGGTTAATTCACGGTGTTCTTTAAACTAAACCTACACCCTCGTGTTTACACTCTCATGTTTGCTTCTGCCTCTCAGGTTTTGTATTGTTTTGTGAACTTATTGCTCAAGTGGTGTCACATGTCACTGCAGACATGGGAACATGTTCTTGAGATCATTAAGATGCTGGGAATATAAAAGGGAATAGTGAGGGACTTGACCATAACATCTCAGGCGCCTCCACTCATATGAGCAGGTGAGGAGCAGAGTTAATCATTCAGATTGGTTTGTTATGAACTATATCATTTGAGCTATATGCTTGCAAAATTTAAAAAAGGACTACAAAATGAGCTCACAAAATTGAAATTTGAGTTTCTTCCTAACATTTGAACAGTGATTGTAGTGTAAAAAATATTTTAAAATATTCTAAATTATTTTTATTTTTTCTACTTTTTTTTTTACAGTTTATATTTTAAATTGTGAATGTATATATCTGAAAAAAGGACTACAAAATGAGCTTTCAAAATTGAAATGTGAGTTTCTTCCTGACATTTTTACTGTGATTATAGTAAAAATAAATATTTTTTACCATTTATATTTCAAATTGCGTGTGTATATATCTGTAAAAAAAAAAAACTACAAAATGAGCTTACAAAATTGAAACTTCGAGTTTCTTCCTAACATTTTAACAGTGATTGTAGTGTCAAAAATAGTTTTAAATATTCTAAATAATTTTTATTTTTTCTACTTTTTTTTTTTACAATTTATATTTTAAATTGTGAATGTATATATCTGAAAAAAGGACTACAAAATGAGCTTTCAAAATTGAAATGTGAGTTTCTTCCTGACATTTTTACTGGGATTATAGTAAAAATAAATATTTTTTACCATTTATATTTCAAATTGCGTGTGTATATATCTGTAAAAAAAAAAAAACTACAAAATTAGCTTACAAAATTGAAATGTGAGTTTCTTCCAAACATTTTAACAGTGATTGTAGTGTAAAAAATGTTTGAAAATATTCTAAATTATTTATTTATTTTCTACTTTTTTTCTTTTTTTTTTTTACAATTTATATTTTAAATTGTGAATGTATATATCTGAATAAAGGACTACAAAATTAGCTCTCAAAATTGAAATTTGAGTTTCTTCCTGACATTTTTACTGTGATTATAGTAAAAAAAAAAAATATATATATTTTTTTTTACCAATTATATTTAAAATTGGGTGTGTATATATCTGTAAAAAAACTACAAAATGAGCTTTCCGAATTGAAATTTGAGTTTCTTCCTAACATTTTTACTGCGATTGTAGTGTAAAAATTATTTTTTAAATATTATAAATTATATTGTAAATTAATTTTCTCACAATTTATATTTAAAAATACTTCAGCTTTTACTTAAAAAATACTTTCAAAATTGAAATGTGAGTTTCTTCCTGACATTTTTACTGGGATTATAGTAAAAATAAATATAAATATTCTTTTACCATTTATATTTCAAATTGCGTGTGTATATATCTGTAAAAAAAAAAACTACAAAATTAGCTTACAAAATTGAAATGTGAGTTTCTTCCAAACATTTTAACAGTGATTGTAGTGTAAAAAATGTTTGAAAATATTCTAAATTATTTATTTATTTTCTACTTTTTTTCTTTTTTTTTTTTTACAATTTATATTTTAAATTGTGAATGTATATATCTGAATAAAGGACTACAAAATTAGCTCTCAAAATTGAAATTTGAGTTTCTTCCTGACATTTTTACTGTGATTATAGTAAAAAAAAAAAATATATATATTTTTTTTTACCAATTATATTTAAAATTGGGTGTGTATATATCTGTAAAAAAACTACAAAATGAGCTTTCCGAATTGAAATTTGAGTTTCTTCCTAACATTTTTACTGCGATTGTAGTGTAAAAATTATTTTTTAAATTTTATAAATTATATTGTAAATTAATTTTCTCACAATTTATATTTAAAAATACTTCAGCTTTTACTTAAAAAATATATTTTTCATTTTTTTTATTTGATATTTTCTTACAATTTATAATATTTTTAATTATGTGTGTTTTATAATATTTTAAATTATGTGTGTGAGTGTTTGTGTATGTATGTATATATGTATATTTTTAAATAATAGTTTAAATTTTTGCTTTTATTTATTTATTTTAAAATACTGCCTCTGCAATCTGCTGGACAGAAGGACGCAAAATGTTTGCAGTAACAGTTTGTTTCCTGGGATTGCTCCATATGAGCGCTGCCTGCAGCTTGGTGAGTTTGATTTTAATACATTTTTATTTATGATACTTATAACAGATTTTTTGCTATGAGTAACTCACATTTGAACACATTTGACTACATTTCGGTTTCTAATGATTTTAAAAATGTTGTGATCTAAAGGCTTCTGCTTAAATGCTTGAAATGAGTTCTGTAGTAAAAAAAAAATAAAAAAAAATATATATATATATAAAGCATGAACATTTATTATAGATGTGGTTTTGTTATCAGCAAGCAATAATAATCATCTTTCATATTTGTCTCTTTTCATGTTTCATTTCCAGCCAGGTAAGCATATATTACCATATTGCCTATTATAAATCTGGTTAATATGCAAAAATATACATCATCTGAAAATACTTCATACTGATTGTTTTGCTTTTTACTCTCACAGGCGTCTGTACAGACCTGACTTCTGTTCAGCAGGAGATCGTGGATGTACACAACGCCTACCGAAGGGCTGTGGAGCCGACTGCCAGCAACATGCTGAAAATGGTAAATCACACTTTTGCATTTTAAACATGAATCATACATCACGCATACAAATGACACAAACATGTTTTGTGTCATTTGTAGAGTTGGAGCGATGCAGTGGCACGGTCAGCTCACGGCTGGACTGATCAGTGTAACATGACACATGGACCACCGAGCAGCCGCATGATTGACGGTATGTTACCCACAATTACAGTCAGTGCATTTATTTGTAGCACGCTTTTCATAGTACATTCTGTTCTGAGAGGCTTCAAAAATAACAGTGTTCATAAAACCCTCAAACATTAAGCCAAAGATGAGATCAAACCCTGAAATATTTAAGTTCTTCAATATTTAAATACTTTAATATTTAGAATTTTTAATGCAAAGATAGCTTTTATGTGTGTGTGTGTGTGTGTGTTTTTGTGTTTAACATTGTACATTGAAAGTTAAATTTTGTTTATGTTTTTAAACCTGTAAATAAACAGAAATACCTGAATAAATATTCTACACCATTTCTAGGTCACTAATCCAATAGAAGGCCATTTCTGCCAAAAAAAAAAAATTCAAAAGGTAATTAAGACTTTATCTTAAAATTCTAATTTTTTGCCTGCAATTCTTAAATTATATCTCATAATACTGACTTTTTCTTGCAATTCTGAGAAAAAAGGTCAGAATTGTGAGATAAAAAGCTGTCTTTTTAGCACCATCATATGACCCCTTTAACACAGTACATCAGGGACAATTTTTTATAGGCTTTGGTGTACAAAATCGTTAAAATCGTATACCAAAAAAAAAATCATCATTGCAACCAGCCTGCAGCCCACCAGATGCAGTGCTGAAGTTTCTCTCGTTGAATGTTTTCTCTCTAATGGACAGGATATGAAATGGGTGAAAATCTCTTCAAGGCCTCTGCGGTTTATTCATGGACTGATGTGATAAATGCCTGGCACAGCGAAGTCAACTATTATGAATATCCCATCGGATCCACCAACGGTCAGCCAATTGGACATTACACACAGGTGATTATTCAGTTGGATTTCTTCATATTTTTTTTTGTTGTAAAAAGTCAGTAGCTTTTAGCTATAGCATGGACTATGATTTGCTGCTTATTATTGCTTATATATATATAAAAAAAAAAACATATTACCTATAAAAAAGAAATTCATCAGTATTTTTCATCCATTTTCCCAGGAAAGAATCATTAAATGTAAATGTATTTTGACAGCTTTTAGGAGCTCTTTAAAGGGATAGTTCACCCAAAAAATGAGAATTCTGTCATCATTTACTCACCCTCATGTTGTTTCAAACCTGTAAGATTTGCTTTCTTCTGCTGAACACAAAAGAAGGTATTTTGAAAAACGTTGGTAACCAAACAGTCGCTGCTAGCCATTGACTTCCATAGTAGGGAAAAAATACCATGGAAATCAATGGCTACCAGCAACTGTTTGGTTTTTATTTCTGTGCCACTTATGCACCCACCCCCTTGTGAAAAAGAAGTACACTTTAACATACTTTTAAAAAGACGGCTACTTACTTATTTAAAAAAAAAAATACTTTAAAAGAATATACTTAAGTGCCTAGTGTACTGAAGTGATTAAAGTGTACTGCTGAATGTACTGACAAGCATTTATGGTAAACTAAAATTTACATTAATTTAATAAAAATAATAATAATGAAACTTATATGTCATGTATCGAAATATATTTGCAATTACACATTTGTAATGATGAAGATGCAATTTAGTACATTTACTCTACTGTACTTACGTGAGGTTTAGTATAGTGAACACATCAAAATAAGTATCTTTTTTAAAGCATGACAAAAGATTATTAAAACATGATTTAAAAGGTACTTTTAAGTATTTTTTAAAAATTGACATGATTACAAAGTGTACTTTTTAAAAGTGCATTTAAGAAACAGTCATGAAAGTATACTCTACTAAATGTTTTTTAGTATTATTTCTTCTGCAAGTAGTTTTTTTGTTTTGTTTTGAAAATACACTTTTAAGATATGAAGATCACTACAAGTGCACATTCAAGCACACTTCTTTTCCAGCAGAAAAGCAATGCATTTGTTTGTAGTATCATTAAATGATTGTAAGATGGAGGCGTCTCAAACTAAAGTAGTGCTTGTGTTTAGGTGGTGTGGTACAACTCATATGAGGTTGGTTGTGCCGTGGCTCAGTGTGGAAGCTTCTACTTCTACGGATGCCATTACTACCGCGCGTATGTTCCTGTTCTCTATGATATTTTAAAGTTTTATACCCAAATTAAACACCGTTGCAATGCATTTGTTTGCAGTATCATTAAAGGGGTCATATGATGCGATTTCAATTTTTCCTTTCTCTTTGGAGTGTTACAAGCTCTTGGTGCATAAAGAAGATCTGTAAAGTTGCAAAGACTAAAGTCTCAAATCCAAAGAGATATTCTTTATAAAAGTTAAGAGTCAGCCACGCCTACCTAAAACGGCTCGTTCTAACACTAACACATACCTACGTCACTATCTGGGAAGATTTGCATAACGCCGCCCAAATGTTCACGCAAAGAAAGAAGGTGTAACTTTTATTCTCGCTGTAGTATTGTTGTTGCCGCCGCCATGTCGTGAAGGCGCTGTGTGCTTCGTTGTGAAAGCA
>NW_015554362.1:1532960-1533229 GCF_001515605.1 Sinocyclocheilus anshuiensis
GAAAGGCGGGGCATAGAGGAGAAACAATAATGTACAGTATGTGGAAAATAATGTGTTTTTTTTAACCTTAAACTACGGTGGCCGAGAGAGCTCAACGCGCTGCAACTTAAGGAAGCACATGCAAATTGAAAAAACACCAGCAAATTAAGAAAACATCTTCATCAGTTTGACAACACACGCGCTGCAAATCTTCACAGCACATGCAAATGAAGAAACGCGCTGCAAATCCTCACAACACATGCAAATGAAGAAACGCGCTGCAAATCCTC
>NW_015554362.1:1533398-1541860 GCF_001515605.1 Sinocyclocheilus anshuiensis
TAAACACATTTCATTACACCAAATACACAAAATAATGTTATTTTTAGCAGCATCATATGACCCCTTTAAAAGCCACATTGTAAGATGTAGGCGTCTCAAATTAAAGTAGTGTCTTGTGTTCATCCATGTCCCTTCCTCCATTTCAGTGGGAATTTCAGAGGAGTCCCGCCATACTCGCTGGGCGATCCGTGTGCTGCCTGTCCGGACGACTGTGAAGATGATCTGTGCAGTAAGTTCCTGTTTTTGGTTGCAAAATTATCCTAAACGATGACTTGATCACAGTTTGCATTGCTGAATGCATGTCTGAGAAGAGTTTATTGCTTCATTGACTTTCAACTCTCTCTTCTTCTTCTAGCTAATCCCTGTCCATACATCAACACGTTCACCAATTGCGATGAATTGAAAGAAATGGCCACTTGTGACAACTCTGTCGTGAGCCAGTGGTGTCCAGCCAGTTGTCAATGTGAAGACAGAATCGTCCCTATTGCGAGGAAATGAAATCTTCTATGGCCATATCACATGAAGTACGGCCTTTTTTGGATAGTTGTAGCGCATCTTTCCTATAATGTGAAATATATATTCTAACTTCTTTCTATTTCTGTTCTTTCTATGTGGAATACCTCAAACATGCTGATTATTAAAAATCAAGGGTACTGTGCTTTAATAATATGATGGAAAAGGCCAGTCTGCATTGTTTTGCATTATTACCTCAACTTTTTTTTCAGTTAAGCTTATACAATCACATATAAGTAAAGCCATTTGTGTTTTATAAGCCTTGTAAACCCATATACTGAAAACAATAGCTGGAGAAAGCACAACTTAAGACTGTGAAAACAGGATACGTCTCAAATGACAGACTGCTGGCAGTAAAACGTTCGGTCACTATGTACTGTATAGTGTGCTGAAATGTTCTGAATCTTTTCTGCAACACTGCACCATAATCCTGCAGTTTATATAATCACATCACTTTATTAAAATCATTCAAATGATTTTACATCATGTCATTAGGCTTCACAGATCCATGTATGTCCATATTAAATCATTAAGCCACGAGAGGCTGTAGATTCAGTGTTTTCACTCCAGTTAAAGGTTGTTTTAAAGGGTTAGTTCACCCCAAAATGAAAATTCAGTCATTATTTACTCACCCTCATGTTGTTCCAAACCCGTAAGACCTTCGTTCATCTTCGGAACACGAATTAAGATGTTTTTGATGAAATGTGAGAGCTCTCAGACCCTGCATAGACAGCAACGCAACTGTAATGTTCCCAGATTCAGAAACGTAGTAAGGACATCGGTAAAACAGTCCATGTGACATCAGTGGCTCAACTTCAGATTTGCAAAGCTACGAGAATACTTTTTGAGCGCAAAGAAAACAAAATAACATAATTTACTTAACAATTCTTCTCCCCTGAGTTACGTTTTCCGCCATTTTGGAGAGTACTCAAGAGCTAATCAGCGTTGTTTATGCTTAGGGTAAAGCGTGCGTATGTGTTGAGATACTCTAAAATGGCGGAAGATGTAACTCGGGGGAGAAGAATTGTTGAATAAATAATGTTATTTTTGTTTTCTTTGTGCTCATAAAGTATTCTCATAGCTTCGCAAAACAGTTGAGCCACTGATGTCACATGGACTGTTTTACTGATGTCCTTACTACGTTGCTTGCACATTTAGGCGGCATTATGCTAATATTTCCACATAGTGACGTAGATATGTGGGGGCGTGTTAGAACGAGCCGTTTTAGGTAGGCGTGGCCGACTCTTAACTTTTATAAAGAATATCTCTTTGGATTTGAGACTTTAGGCTTTGCAACTTTACAGATCTTCTTTATGCACCAAGAGCTTGTAACACTCCAAAGAGAAAGGAAAACTTGAAATCGCATCATATGACCCCTTTAATGTAGTGTTTACTAATTATTATTAAAATAATGGCACTTTTATACATTTTTATTTAATTTATTATACTTACAGACTGCACAGTTTATAGTAAAAACTATATATACTCACATAAAGTTAATGTGAATTGAAATTAGAATGAAATTATAATTAGATACAGGCACATATTGTTAATTACAGAGCAAAAGTACATGTTGTTTCCTGATATTCACAAATCAGGAAACATCACGTACTTTTGCACTGTAATTTTTGTAATACCCCAAGGGTCCAGCAGGTGACTCTGTTGCACACTATATGAACGACACAAATGTTTCATGCTTCCTGTCAGAAATTATTAGAATACTCTTCTTTTCCTTTCAGCTGATGATCTGTGTTAGAAGTGCTGAGAGTGTGTATGACTGCACATCCATGTCTGCCGTGTTCCTCGAGCGTGTGCGGCTTTCACCTGCTTGAAAGCTACTTGTTGAAATGTGCATGAAAACACAATGTGAGGAGGCGGGCTTAACTGCTCAGGGTGCTCAAATAACAAGCAGGCTTTCATTTGTCACACGCTCTTGACTGGATTCAATGCTGGGAGAATAAAAAAGCAAAATCATGCAGTCATGTGTGTCCAGAGTCCAGTCTTTCCATTTCCATTTATAGTTGCTGAAAATCTACTCACCCTCAGGCCATCCAAGATGTAGATGAGTTTGTTTCTTCACAGGAACAGATTTGGGGAAATTTTGCATTACATCACTTGCTCACCAATGGATGCTCTGCAGTGAATGGGTGCCGTCAGAATGAGAATCCAAACAGCTGATAAAAACATCACAATAATCCACAAGTAATCCACACCACTCCACTCCATCAGTTAACATCCTGTAAAGCGAAAAGCTGTGTGATTGTATGAAACAAATCCATCAAGACGTTTTCAACCCTTCAAGCCATCACTTCAGGCCAAAATGGGTTCATAATCCATAATACCGATTCTTCCAGTGAATAGGTCAAAATCCACATACATATTTGTTTAGAATGTGTTTCTATCATATTTGGGGGTTTATACAAAAATGCATATTTGTCTACCAATCTACAGGTTATTCTACTCATCTGTACCAAATTTGGCATATATCTAGTATGGAGTGTCATTACTTATAATCATCATAAACTCTGAATTCAATATGGCCACCTGAGGCCAAAGAAAATGGCAGGGTGTGGCATAATCTACTCACAGCAAGAAATCCTTTGAAAATTTCCTTTATGAATTGTATAAATCCTTAATGGCTGGTGGTGACTTGATAATGATATACTATTGGAAAATGTAAACATCGATGTACCCGTGCAACTGATAACACTGATACTCACTTAAATAGCTCACAAACCTATTTAAAACAACACTGTGTATTCCTGCATCTCCAGTCTCACCCAAAAGTATTGCAAAAATAATAATAAATGCACAATGAATATTTTTAATATGCATTACTATTTACGTATTTAACTGAACTAACATATGGTGGCTTCTGAACATCCTGGCCAACTCACATTAACTACCAGACGCCATCTTTTCATATTTGTTGAGATGATTTACTGCACAAATAACTTTTCTTTTTCAGCAGATTTTTGACTATTAAGCAACAGCATCTAGTTGTTAACAGCCATCTGTCTTGACATGCATGCATATTCCTCTAAAAACATGTTTAATTGTTGTTATGATTATTAAGTAATCTGTATAAATTAAACTACTGTAGCTTATTTTGATTACTTAGAAGCAAAGCATCTCTAGCAATATGGTTAACTTACTACATCAAAACATATTTTATACAGCTAACATCACTAATATTTTGTTTTAGGATGTAGGAGTTTATCAATGCATTCTCAAACGGTATGACGTTTAATGTAGCCTATAGTTGTTAAAACAACTTGCTCAAATACAATGACAAAACACACTTGTCTGGAGAATCCACCTTCATTACACATAGTTGCCTTTTGGCTGAACGTATGACAGAATTCATAAAAATGATCTTAATCAAGTTTTGAAGCAGGATTCTGAAACCAACGTGCTTGACAACAAACATTTGTTGAATTGTCTAAAAAACCGTGTGACTCCTAACAGCTATTGAGATAAAGTACATGAGAAGCGAGTTTCCTGAATTTCCCCATGTGACAACTTGCCCCTGTCTCCCTGCAGCATGTGTTCTGACATGTACAGTATGCACTTCCATGTAAGCCTTATCTGATCATGGATCTGCTGCGCGCGATGTTTCGGAGCAGCAGCAGTGTATTGTACCGATGTGAAGTGAATTCGGCAGATGGCAGTATCTGTCAGACGGGTGAGCGGCTCAACAATGACACTCGCAACACTGTAACACTGAAACATTCGAACGCGGTGCGCGCAGATACAATGTGTCGAACCCGACAGATGCTGCCGAGCCGAAGCAGAAACGCGGACGAGAATTAAACCTGCGATGGCTCTCCATTTCTCTCTCACGTCTCTCGAGGAGCTCCAATCGCTCGCTACTCGAACCGACAGCTAATACTGCCAGGCACAGGCGGCGGCTGCGTGCGTTACACGGGGCTCATGGCGGAGTTTGTCGCCGAGAACTGCGGAGTCTCATCGCCGAGCGCTGGCGGGAAATCCGCCCAGCCCGGCGATGAGGCGGAAGGCAGAGCTGCGAGCGAGGTGTCGGTCTCGAACGGGGACTGTGGACTGTGTGCACCCGAGAACCAGGGGCTCGAGACGGCCAACGCGTCTGTGGTGCTGGACGGCAAATCTGGAATACCACGGAAGGCCAGTATTATTAAGGTAAACGATCAATGCATCGGCGTTTTTCTCATTTGTGGGCTCCTTTTTGTGCCAAACCTCGCCCTGATACACGGCTACATCCACAGGTTTGTGGGGGCTTATGGTACGGATGCACAGAAATTACAGCCCGCTGTGAACATGTCATTGCTGTTTCCTCCGGATCATGTGTTCTTTTCAAGCGTTTTGCGATTTTGTGATGTACATCAGTCAAGATGAAGTCACGTGCATTTCTTTCTTTCAACTAACTAGCTTCTGTGTGTCTTATATGACTAGTTAAGCAATCGGCTGTATCTTTTCAGGGATCTGTGGTTCACAGGTCAACTGTTCAGTCTAGGTGTTGCTTCTAATCCAATTTTAGTTAAAACTGCTCATTATTTCCTCTGTTAACAATCCCATTAGCTACTGGTATCTATTGCAGCTTTACTAATACTTGAGAATGAGACAAATAACATCTAACCTAACTGATATCTTTTCTTATGTCACTATTAATAGCGTTTTGTGCTTGTCATCATTAATAGTAAAAGTGGAATATGCAGCAGCAGCTAGTTGAGTGAATAGTGGATTTCTGAACCACATAGAATTACATGGCAAGCATTGGTAATTTGTTACCAGTAGCATTTCAACAGTTAGTTATCGATAGTTAGCAAAGGAATATGTGCAAATGACTGTACTACTAACTATGTAGTTCATTGTAATGAATGTTGAAAAGACCTCACACATTACATTTTATGCCAATACATGTCGAAATGGACTCGTACGTCGCATTTTATGCCATTTCTTAATGCCAGTACCGTTCCAGACTTGTTTAGTTCAGATCATGTCTGTGATATTGAATCAGAATGTTTGACACATATTTATTGTGTGTATGCCATGGGTAAAGATACTGTTTAGGTCTCTGAATTTATGAAGCACAAGTTCTTACTAAGCTTTTTATTGTTAATTGAGCAGTTGCACATCTTCAAGGCCGCTACTGCTTTAAACATGTTTTTACAGTCTCTAGCGAGAGGCAAATTGACCGCCGTGCATTTGAAGTCTGGGATGAATTATTCCAGTGAATCGTCCAGTGGCCTCTAGCGAATTTGTTGTACGTTATTGGGAAATTTTGACCGTTTACTGTAGAAAGCTGTGACAGGAAATATTGCTCTACTTCCCCATGTCGACTGTTGTGGCACCATTTTGTCAGTTCCATTTAAAGGTAAAGACTTTAAGCAGCACAAGTTTGCCCAAACAGACGGACAGATGACATTTATATGTAGGTCATCATACGGTTGTCGAACAGAAGCGGTCGGCCACTGTTGCTCGGTAGCTTCGAAACAGCTTCTTCTTTTACTCTTACTTTTATTTAGTTTTGGTGGCTCAGTAACATTTATATTTGTGCCATCTGTGGTCAAAGTCCTGTGCTGAAGCTGGCTGAAGGCAAGAATGTGACAAATGTCGGACGGCTTGTTTAGAGGAGAGTTTACATGTAGAAGAGGAAATGCTTTCCCTCAGCTAAATTTGTTTCACTCAGCGTTGCTTTTAGTTCCTGTGCCAACTACAGTGTTTCCTGTAGAAAGATTTTCAGTGTGTTTCTCAGCTTAGTCAAATCATGTGGTTAGAACGATCATCTCAGGTGAACCACAGAGACGTGAACAACCTTCTGTAAGCATCATTATACTCACTGTTTCCTGCATTGTTTTCACAACAGGAGGCCTATTTTGGGTGTGACAACATGCTTAACAGAGACTGTTATATATATATATATATTATAAATGATCTATCTATCTATCTATCTATCTCTATATATATATATATATATATATTTTAATGATTTATCTATCTATATATATTTTGTAAAAATTATAATACTAATATTTATCATGGTCTTCATTTCATTTTCAAAAGCAAAACTCTCCAGCTTTTAATGTTGCAGAAAATCACTTCTCTTTTGTTGACAACAGCCAGTTTTTTTTTTTTTAAGTGCTTCTCACACTAAGCCATATTACTATTTCAGTTTTATTTTAATCGTGCAGCACTAAATTTATTTGAGAAAAATGTTCAAATTTTATTGTGTCTTGGAAAACCAGTATGATTTTACTTTTTCTAACTGGGCAAATTTTCATTTTTAACCAATTATTAATTTCAAAAAGTACATACATAATGGTTCTTGACCCATTTCAAGTCACCTCAAAATGAGTCAAGACTTGAGTCAACTAACCTGCAGTTCAGTGAGTCATTTGAGCTGATTCTGTAAGGTAGTGATGCCTAGTTCTCAACTTCACACTACAGGATTTTAAGACTTAAGATTTGCAAGTTAACAAGCTCGCTGACAGGTCGGGCTGTGATCGGGGGAAAATCAGCGGGTGATCAGCGCTCCGCAATCTTTGAACTACTCAAAGAGGCTCGCTGACACGTCACCGATGCCTCGCCGACACCACACGAATATCTAGCATGCCAAATATGTGGACCGGTCAGCTGACTCGACATCACGTGATGTCAGGTGTCGCGACGAGCTACAGCCAATCAGAGAGCAAGGCATGGGTTGAGGTCAGCGGAAGAAAAATAGCAGTAGCAACATGGCTTTAAGAAAAGTTTGGACACGACAAATGGAGCGAAATTTTTCCGAACAGATCATCGCGCAAACAGCTTGCAGCACTAATTTCTTCCCGATGTCTATTTTCAAATAAACAACTCCTGTTTCACTTGTTGTTTCAAGTCATTCCCGTTCAACTTCTTGCGTGTGTTTTCATGACAGAACGTGGTTTGGGGACCGTGAGGAGTCGTTGGGTGACAGAGTTGTTGTCAGTTGGTGTAGTGTGTGACCCAGGGGTGTGGACTCGAGTCACACGACTCGAGACTTGACTCGGACTCGAGTCCCAAATTTGATGACTTGCGACTCGACTCGACATAATTAAAGAAGACTTGAGACTTGACTTAGACTTTGACAGCAAGGACTCGAGACTTGACTGGGACTTGAGCCCCGTGACTCGGAAAGACTTTATGATCAGATCAAAGTCGTTATAGACGCGTCCCTGCAGCGTGCTTGCGCTTGACTGGCAATAAGCCAGAGACTGCGTTTAGAGAAACGAGAGGCACGGCCGCGATCACTGGAGCTCGCCTCATCATCATTGTGACCGCTGCTGTTAAATATTCCTCAATTCTTCTGTTTGTCATGACACCGAGGTGCACCATGAGTGAAGGATCCGCATCCCGCCACGACCCTCGCACTCTGCCAACTCGATGTGCTTTAATTTTCATTTTTCTTTGTAATAAACACCTCTCTGAGACCTGTTTTTGTCAGATCTCCACAGTTTTTGTTCGATCAGTTACATATTTTAATTGCATGTGCATTTTTATTTTATTTAAACCTCCATTAACCCTTAAATGCATGAATGTTTCGCCAATCATTATATTCGGGTCTTTAGCGACCCGGACCTATATATACAGCACGGATGGATCTTTAACTGCTTTTAATCATTGCAAACCATTCAGCTATAATTTGAAGAAGAAAAATGCACATTAGGCCTAATGTCTGAAGTGGGCAAGCGGCAATAGGCCTAATGATCATTTAAAATATAATTTGAAGAAGTGTTTCTTTCACAAAATGAGTATTGTATATATAACCATAAAGGCTACTCATCTTTTCTCCCTCTTCACCAGGCACTCATGTCACTTCCATTTCTTTCAGGATAAATAAATGAATTCACATGTTGTAATTCAGTCTGTAGGCCTATAGCGCACATAGCCCCTAAATTTAGCGATCAACTATGCATATTATAAGCTTAGCATTTAACATACATTTTTTTTCTATT
>NW_015554362.1:1546040-1552640 GCF_001515605.1 Sinocyclocheilus anshuiensis
GTTTCATTGAGGTTCCAAATAATGGCTCATTGGCTTCGATATAACACCTAGAAGCATATAGCTATTTTTATGCACACATGCAAAGTATGTTGCAGCTGTTGTTTCTATGAAATTATGTTGTCTTTGCTATTCTGTTACTAATAAAATAGTTTTTTTCACTGTTTATCCTATTTTGGCACAAACCCTAAACTGAACTTGAGTAGTTTTACTAAGGGCACCCATCTCACATGAAATTGAACTATGTCAAACATATTCTACCTGCCTTCCTGACATAAATTACTAATTTCCACCATCAGGGCAATAATTAAGAATTTCCAATCAACTAAAGATTTTACAAATCTTCCTGGAAGAGGATGTATTTATATTGTCCTGATGCATGGTGAGGAGGAGAGTTTGAGTGGCTCTCTCCAAAAACAAACTCCAGCATATTAATTTACCAGACACTACTGGAACTTCAAACAGGACTGGGTTCTTTGGTCAGATAAAACTAAAAATTTGCTTTTTAGCAGCAAACACTCAAGATGGGTTTGGTGCACACCGGAGTAAAAAAGTACCCTATGTGTACAATGAAATATACTGCTGGATATTTAATGTTGTGAGCCTATTTTTCTGCTGGATATCTTGTTCAGATAGATGGCATAATGGATTCTATAAAATACCAATGGATAAAACATTTAAAACTGACTGTCCATGCTAGAAATCTTATAATGGGTCATGGTTGGATCTTCCACCAGGACAATGATCCACAAACAAACATCAAAATCGAAACAAAAATGGGTCAATGAGAACAAAACCAAGCTTCTGCCCTGCAGGCCGCATTTATTTGATAAACAATATAGTAAAAACAGTTATATTATGAAAAAGTTAAAATTTAAAAGAACTGTTTTCTATTTATATTATATTTATATTTCTTTTATTATTTTCTGTATATATTAAAGTGTAACTTATTGCTGTGATGTAAAGCTGAATTTTCAGCATCATTACTCCAGTCTTCAGTGTCACGTGATCCTTCAGAAATCATTCTGATATGCTGATTTGCTGCTCAAGAGACATTTCTGATTATTATCAATGTTGAGAACAGTTGTTTTTTTGTGGAAACTGCGATATTTTTTTTTTCAGTGTTATTTGATGAATAGAAAGTTCAAAAGAAGAGCATTTATTTGAAATTGAAATGGCATTACTTTTATTTTAATTTTTTTTTTTCAAAATAACTCATGAAAGCTCAAGAGAAATTGTTTTGTCAAGATCTATTTTGCTCCATCAAGACCACAAGAAAAATATGTCTTGATCTCAAGAAAATAAGACTGAAAAATAATAAAGTCTGGTCTCCGTGGGCTTCCATATGTTTGAAAACACTTATTTCTACTATTTTTACATTTTTGTTGAGTCCTGCAATGGCCTTTGAAGTCTCAGTACCGCTGTTTGACACTGTCCTAATCTGATGAATGAATCAGCACTACATGTTTTCACATAAGATTTCACACAGCTTCAGTTCCATACTGGAAACTGACTGACATGTGAATGGAGTTGAGATGCTACCCAATCATTATGCTCAGAAATATACACGCTTTTTTTGGTTCTGCACATGTAATGCATTGCACATGCATTAACTGCCACATCTCCATCAAGATCCATCATGTTCATTTGATAGTAATGGTAGTTCATGTAAATGCGGGCAAAACTGTTATTATGCCAATTTTCTCTCTGTATAAATTGCAATTTTACATTTCAAGATGCATTGTAGCTTTCAAGCTCCATTCGAACACCTGTGAGTTGGACACCGCAGGAGCTTTTGTAAGCATGCAACACAGTCATTTTCTACCAGATTCACTTTGAACAAAGAATCAAAATTAAGTGGAATTTCCACCAGAGGCAGAAAGCGAATGAAAACGTCCAGTTGCATGCATTTCTGTGCAGTAGGTAGCAGATCGAGTCAATACCTGTGAGTAATTGCTTGTTGAAGTATTGTTGATGTCCTAATCCTCGGTTTGGTATAGCATGTTTTCTTCATTGCTGTCAGAGGATGTGGTTTCATCGTTAACATGACATGTTCTGTGAAAGGAGGTCTCTGAGGGGTGTAGGCTGCATTAAGGCTGGGGCTGAGTTCAGATTTAGAAACTAACAGCATTGAACAAGTGCAAGGTTATGAGGAAATTAGTGTAAATCACTTATTTGAGATGAAAACAATGACCTGACAGTAATTTGAGGGCATCCCTGTTACTATAATGAGTTGCTATTTTTATACTTGAGCAGTATAAAACCCCCTCGTCCTTAATTTAAAATTCTACTGACTGATAGCAGGTGCTGATATGAGTGTTGTTTTTACACACTATCTCTGCTGTGTTCCGTAGAGCCATTATTCTCTTTCATTTGACTAAAACAGCAGTTTTAAATGGCTGTTACTGCTGACGTAGGGATTGTGACAAAGAGACTATTCAGACCAGTCTGTGCCCTTAAAACACTGGCCGTCAGCCTTTTTCTCTTGCGTTCAGCAGAATGGAGTTGTAAAGTTGGAGACGGTCTCTGATCAGCAGCTGAAATCAGTCACAATCCAGCATCGGCAAACCACAAAAATGATGAGATTTTTTAAAGGGTTTTGAAAGAAATGCTAGTTAATGTTAATTGCATTGGACTACAACTTATTCAGGGTATGACTACTACCAGTCAACATTTTTTGAACAGTAAGATTTTTAATGTTTTTTAAAGAATTCTCTTCTGCTTACCAAGCCTGCATTTATTTGATCCAAAATACAGCAAAAGCAGTAATATTGTGAAATATTTTTACTATTTAAAATAACTGCTTTCTATTTGAATATATTTTAAAATGTAATTTATTCCTGTGAGTCAAAGCTGAATTTTCAGCATTATTACTCCAGTCTTCAGTGTCACGTGATCCTTCAGAAATCATTCTAATATGCTGATTTGCTGCTCAAAAAGGCATCAGATTTTGAGTGAACATTGCAAAAATTATCCATAAATATAGCTTTTTTCACTCAAAAAGGTGAGGTGCATAAGCTCAAACCAATGAGGCCTACGATCAATCAGTTCCAAAAAGAAATACAAAACCTGTGCTAATTGAAAGAAAACAAGTTGACAAAAAGATTGAATCCAATATTTGGTGATAAATATAGCATAATGAGAGATTTCCAAGCAATTTTTAAATTTTTGACCAGGAACACCAAATTAGGTAAAGGATTTCAGCACAGCACAAGGGTTAAAGATACAGTAAAAATAATAATATTGTGAAATATTTTTACAGTTTAAAATAACTATTATTAAAATAACATATATTCAACTATTCTAGTTGAATATATGTTCAAATGTAATTTATTCCTGTGAGTCAAAGTTGAATTTTCAGCACCATTACTCCAGTCTTCAGTGTCACATGATCCTTCAGAAATCATTCTAAAATGCTGATTTGCTGCTCAAGAAACATTTCTGATTATTATCAATGCTGAAAACAGTTGTGCTGCTTTTTCAGTTGTCTACTTTTTTTGTGGAAAGTTCAAGTGAACAGCATTTATTTGAAATGGAGATCTTTAGTAACTTTATAAATGTCTTTAGTGTCACTTTTGATCAATTTAATTCTTCCTTGCTGAGTAAAAGTATTAAATTTAAAAAAAAAAGTACTTACCCCAAACATAGTAATCATGTAGTGAATTTGGTCATCCCATCCCCCTCTGTGTTATAGGACAAGTTGACATCACTAGTAGCGTTTTGTTGATGAAAGCACCGCTGTGTCCGCTAAAAGGTGTGGTGCACATTAAAAAGGTCAATGTGCACTTTGTGCTAAACACTTGTGTGTTAAACGAGTGAACTCAGTGCTAGCTCCGCCACGTTGTTCATGGTGTATTCATTGGATGTGGCGTCATTCAGTCTCGCTCTTTATATAAGCCACTTGATATGGATTAGATAGAAACCAGGCCTAATAGGCATTGCAGAGACAGATAGCGGTCGGGTTCGACTCTGCGTTCATCGAATGCTTCATTTACACTTCACCGAATGCTTCATTTACACGCTCATCTGTCTATAGAGCAGAGATCTTAACTAAGTGCTGGTGTGAACTGAGGTCACACATTCAGTGCTTTGAACTAATGCTTCTTGCTGCATGTGAATAAATCAGAAGCTTGAACTGCTGTTTAAATATTAGACACATTTGTAGATGCACCTCGGCCAGTGACGCTTAAATGAAACATTTATATATGTGCTGGAAATAAATATCCAGATATTTTTTTCCATATGTTTTAAACAGCTTCTGAAAGTAGTTTTTCATTTTTGTAAGAAAGTGCTTCTCTTTTATTTTTAAAGATTGTACACAAATGCATAGACTGCGAAAATAGGGTGAATCTCACGAACAAAGTCATATTTCACTTCAAAATCAAGAAAGAAAGAAATTATATTATATGTAAAGAAAATTAGCTGATTTTTTCAGGAACATTGAGATTTTTTATGTTGCAATGTTGTTTTCATGACAGTGAAGTACATTTTCCTCCAAATTCTCATATATGTAACAGACATACACACACATATATTATGCAAAAAAAAACGTATTTTGTATGCGATTAATCGCGATTAATCGTTTGACAGCACTAATATATATATATATATATATTCTCAATGATTTCTTATTAGATTCTTTATTGTATTATAATAAAAAGAAATACAATGTTTTTATGTATAACAGCTTAAATTTAACACAGTAAAACAAATATTGCATTAATATTATATTATTTAAATGTCATTTTTTCTTGCATTTTTTTTCAAGATTATTTTATAAATATGGAATGTTCAAAAGAGCAGCATTGATTTGAAATAGAAATATTTTGTGACATCATAAATATCTTTACAGTCACTTTTGATCAATTTAATGCATCCTTACTGAATAAAAGTATTTCTTTCTTTCTTTCTTTCTTTCTTTCTTTCATTCTTCAAACTTTTTTTTACATTGTCATAAAAATAATTGTACTTAAATGTTAATTAAAAAAGCTTAATTTTTCATGCGAAACATATATACTTCCTTTTGCTTTCTTGGGGTGGAAAATGACACGTTCTTGACGGGTTTTGTCAGAGTCACCCCTAAATGTTTCTTTACACTGATTAAATAGACATATTCTTATTCAGCATACATTTTAAAAGCCTGTGTCAGTTCAGAGGATAAAGAAGAGCCGCCCAGCATGGTGCATTTGGATTTGATTTTCATATTCATCAGAGAACACTTTAATTGGACGCTTTCTTCACAGGGAAAGCGCTTGTGTGCGAAAAGGGACAGCCGTGATAGAAGTGCAATAGCCATCCTGTCAGTTCTTTACCCTGTAATGCAGGACTTAATTAGCAATCCATGCCGCCATTATTGAGCTGAGAGGAACACTTCACATGTTTTATGAGCGTCTTGAGAAGAACCCGCTGCTTTGCGGTGTGCGTAGGAGGTTAAAGCCGGATCATGATTCACTGGACGTGTCCCATAGTGACTGGCTGAAGATCCTTTAAGCTGAGAAAGCACAACTTTGGAAAGTTTGCGTCCTCAGATGTAGTTCATTTGAGATCTCTGTTGTGAAGTCGTTCAATCAAAAATACCCTCAGAAGTGATACTTTAAAACTTGCGGTCGACTGATATTGATTTTTGTGATGGCTGATGCTGATATTCTAGACAGCAGGATGGCAGATGGCAAATAAATAAATAATCACACAGATTAATTTAAAGACAGTAATAACACATGCATAAATATATCTGAAATTAAATGTATATTTATTTTATACAATGTTTACTATATTGGAAATAAATTAATTGAAAATAAAAAATTAAAAAATATTTTGAACTTGATTAAAATATCGATAAAATAATTTATTTAGATAGCAACTTCTTGATTCTGTAATCCTAAATTGTATTTATTTTATATAATATTTACAAAATTAGAAATAAATAAATTTTAAAAAATAAATATGAAAAAATAATTTGAACTTGATAAAAAATATTGATAAAAATTATAAAAAACATTTTTTATTTAGATAGCAATTTCTTGTATCTGTATTCAGAGACTTCTTTAAATTATATAAATTAGGGCTGCACGATTATGACAAAAATCATAATTGTTGATTATTCCTTTGAAATTGTAATTGCGATTATCACAATTTACATTGAATAATGTTTATAGCATTGTTTGATGCAACTGCATGCTGTATTTTTTTTATGAAAATAAACAAGCTGAAAGCACTCTAACTGAAAAACCTTTAGTACTTTTCTATAGTATTTAGCCTCAAATGTCAAATATACATCGGATTGGTTTCTTCTTTAAATTATAAAATATGAATGGTATTATAATGTTATACTAAAATTAAAATAATGGGAAAAACCCTTAAGATAACATGTAGAAAGAAAAAATGCATCTTAAGCACGTAGAATAACATACAGTGGGTACGGAAAGTATTCAGACCCCCTTCAATTTTTCACTCTTTGTTATATTGCAGCCATTTGCTAAAATCATTTAAGTTAATTTTTTTTCCTCATTAATGTACACACAGCACCCCATATTGACAGAAAAACACAGAATTGTTGACATTTTTGCAGATTTATTAAAAAAGAAAAACTGAAATATCACATGG
>NW_015554362.1:1552768-1556885 GCF_001515605.1 Sinocyclocheilus anshuiensis
AAGGTTTACCTTCCAACAAGACAATGACCCTAAGCACACAGCTAAAATAACGAAGGAGTGGCTTCACAACAACTCTGTGACTGTTCTTGAATGGCCCAGCCAGAGCCCTGACTTAAACCCAATTGAGCATCTCTGGAGAGGCCTAAAAATGGCTGTCCACCAACGTTTACCATCCAACCTGACAGAACTGGAGAGGATCTGCAAGGAGGAATGGCAGAGGATCCCCAAATCCAGGTGTGAAAAACTTGTTGCATCTTTCCCAAAAAGACTCATGGCTGTATTAGATCAAAAGGGTGCTTCTACTAAATACTGAGCAAAGGGTCTGAATACTTAGGACCATGTGATATTTCAGTTTTTCTTTTTTAATAAATCTGCAAAAATGTCATTAATGAGGAAAAAAAATTAACTTAAATGATTTTAGCAAATGGCTGCAATATAACAAAGAGTGAAAAATTGAAGGGGGTCTGAATACTTTCCGTACCCACAGTAAGTGGACTTAGAACAATTAATTGCTGCTTTTGAACGATTACGTAATTGTGGCATCCATAATTGTAATCGCAATTAGAAATTCGATTAATTGTGCAGCCCTAATATAAGTGTGTATTTGCTGAATGCTGGTGACAGATAAAGTATTGTAGCATTTACCTTTATTTTTACTCATAATAGAGAAGCAAACGCTAATAATTTTTCATAGACAGTTTGCTTATTTTTTTCCGTCTAATAATTTATTATGAATTTATTATTTATTATAGAAACAGAGACAATAAAGGCAGAGAATGGGAGCTCATTGATGTCAAAATAAAATCACTTCTGACACATCAGCTAAACAGAAACACTTAAAAAAAAAAATGCCAGCTATCCAACGCATTCAAATGTTAATGTCTACTTAGGCAGCTCACTTGACTTTGGTACAGAGCTGTAGATGTTTTACAGTTTATTCCGCACTGACATGTCTTGCATGTAGCCGGTTGCAAAAAAAGTGAAGTAGGTTCTGAGAAAAGCTTGTGCAGCGTTTGTTTTCTCATGCTGCTTTATTTTTCCATTCTGTTATCTAATGCATATTTAATTGTGGCTTAGGTGTCCAAAAACTTTTCAGGGTCACTGTATTTCATGCCCAAATCGCTGGAGAGGCTTTTAAAGCGATATTACCCGGATGTTGTGCTGCTATTAATGCGTGGAGTGTATTAGAATCCAGCAGATGTCAGCCCCTTTTCTCAGTAAAGCACTACAATCTGTACAGCAATGTAATCACAAAAAGTGACATATTGAAGACTATCGGATAAATAGCGTCTCCCCGGTGGATATCTGCAAGGGACGTACAGTTCACAGCGGTGCAGTTAGCCAGAAAAAAGGCTTTCAGTCCATTAGGGACTTATAATCAGGTGGGAACGCGGAATGGTCCCTTATCAGTCAAACACAGAGGAAATTTTGAGACAAAAATACACTGGAAATCCCTCTGTTGGATTATCTTAATGACTTTGTCCCTCGTTCTCTTTAATCCCTCAATTAACGTGTGCGCTTTTATCGCTCCAATTTCAGTCGCATGTGTTTCGAGCAACTGAGGAGCTGGCAGCCAAAAGAGCGACAACAAGCTGCTTGTGCATCATTTATTTATTTGTAACGTGCTTTGAAATGCTTAATTGAATTATGATCACAAATTCCCTTGTTGTTGTTTTTTCCATTAAAGTTTTTGTTTTCGTTAAAGTAACTGAACTGTTTGTTTGATGCTGTTTTAAATGTTAATATTTTATTGCACGGTTAATAAGAGAATAATATAAAAGAGTTGTACTTTTTTAACGCCAGGATATTACAGGTGAATAGGGTAAATATTTTAGTAAATAAACTGATATCATCATACTTTCCCCAGTTTATTAATCACAGTGCATTAAGACAATTGTTTTGTACAAGTTTTCTGAAATATTTTACTTATGCAAATAATGCTTTATCTAATTAAATATGACACTAATTTGCATACCAGATTATATTACCAGAACAGAAATCTGAATATTGGATATAAAGCCGGGTTCAAATTTCTTGTTTCATTTTGTTGACATATTAGAGCTAAAGGATTTTAGGGTTTTGGATTTCTTTTCACAGCACACACTGGCCCAGCTAACCAATCACAGCACACACTGGCCCAGCTAACCAATCACAGCACACACTAGCCCAGCTAACCAATCACAGCACATTTCGTATTTCAGAAGGCGGGCCTTCATTTGATACAGGAACTATTCGAGCCGTTCATGCCAGACTAGGGAGAGAGGTGTGTTGTAATAATGTAAAATATGTGAAAAATAATGTGTTTTTCGAACAACCTAGTATGAGAGCCTGTTCTAGTACACCCCAAAACAAAATCAAGACTTTGTAAAAGAGCATAACAGGACCCCTTTAAATGATACTTATTTCAAATCACAGAATTCTTGAGTACTCTTACCTAAATCTTTATTATGATAACGTCATTTGAACGTCGGCTTTCATGCGAACCATAGTCAAATTGTGTGCATTAAAACAATGAAACGGCTGACCTGATCCCAGCAGGCCTGAAAAGACCTCATTATGTAACTGGCCAGAAATAGACACTTTTTAATGGAAATAATAAAACGGCTGTTTGAACACTGAGGGGGTTTTACAGCATTGTTTTTCTAGCCCGGGGATGTGAGGGTGTAAGGAAATCCTCGGGAAGGACGCTCCGCCTGGACGACAGAAACCTCCCCTGCGTGTGGCTACAGATCCCCAGATCAGGCAGATTATATTTAGTCATGCGGTTCGGCTTTTCCCGTGAACGTTTAGGTAAGACTACAGTAGGTGGTTAGTCAGGGAGATTCCTTCATGTTCTCAATCTAAACTATTACATTAGTTCTGTTTGTTTACACTGCTTTCACTTTCAGTGCTGCTTGGAAAGGGAAATTTTATAGGCCTGTCAAACAGTTGGCAAGTGCCAACCAAATGCCATGTGACTAGCCGATAAAATTCAGCTTACTACTATAATATAATATATTATGTATGCTGAGTGGTTGTTTACTGGCCCAAGTGAAAAGTGTATGTGATATACTGTTCAAAAGTTTGGGGTCAGTAAGATTTTTATTGATTTATTCAGCAAAGATGCATTAAATTAATCAAAATTGACAGTGAAGACAGAATGATTTTTGAAGGATCTTGTGACACTGAAGACCTGTGACACTATAAAATGTGGATAAGATATTCTTAGTTCTGAGCTGAGTGCTGTTTGAAGAGGACCTGAAGCTACTCTAACCTCTGATGGTGGTCTGTCTCTCACGATTGATCTTGCCAAAGGCTGTTATTGGTTGTAGATGTGGTCAGCGGTGCTGTCATGTGTGACATGTTATTTTTGTCACTGTCTAAAAAATTATTATTTTTCCTAGTTAGTAATTTCCTGGACGTGTCAGTCATTCAGCATGAGCAGAGGGGGTTAATGCATAAGATCATATTTCGACTAATTCCTCAAAAACTTCAGTGTTTTTCATAAGACTTGAAGAATGTACATTATGTAACAGTTGACCGCTGTTTTTCCAGGCCTCCAGGCCCTCACACAATACCCTGTCAAGTCTAGCAGAAAACACACTTTTGTGCTGGATAATTAACTACATATACATTGATTTTCTGACTAAATATTTGCTAAAATGGCTGACTGATTGTTAGTAAACTCTGGTTTTCTGGCACTTTGAGTGGTGTAAGTGAATTGAACCAGATCGTAGGATGCAAAAAGGAAATATATATATATATATAATTTATTTATTTATTTTTTTAATTAAAAAAAAAAATTGTATTAACTCTTTTTTTTATTAACTCTAAATAATAGTAATTTAAATCCGTGTATATATGTGTATATTTAAATGAATATTGCATTGGGAAATGTAGACTATAAATAGATTTTATTTAAATGCAATAATCCACTTTTGAAATTATATGGTTTTCAAAATAATATATATAAATATATTAAAATTATTTGAAAAATATTGCATTTGGAAAGGATTTTAGAAATCTATTTTTTTCAGTAATGACATTGATGTTTTATGATTACTAGGGCTGCCCTTGACTAAAGATATTTCTGGTCGACTAGTAGTCGTTCATTTTAAGCATTAGTCGACTAATCGCA
>NW_015554362.1:1556974-1558713 GCF_001515605.1 Sinocyclocheilus anshuiensis
TGTTGCTGTCTAAAAAATTTTTATTTTTCCTAGTTAGTAATTTCCTGGACGTGTCAGTCATTCAGCATGAGCAGAGGGGGTTAATGCATAAGATCATATTTCGACTAATTCCTCAAAAACTTCAGTGTTTTTCATAAGACTTGAAGAATGTACATTATGTAACAGTTGACCGCTGTTTTTCCAGGCCTCCAGGCCCTCACACAATACCCTGTCAAGTCTAGCAGAAAACACACTTTTGTGCTGGATAATTAACTACATATACATTGATTTTCTGACTAAATATTTGCTAAAATGGCTGACTGATTGTTAGTAAACTCTGGTTTTCTGGCACTTTGAGTGGTGTAAGTGAATTGAACCAGATCGTAGGATGCAAAAAGGAAATATATATATATATATAATTTATTTATTTATTTTTTTAATTAAAAAAAAAAATTGTATTAACTCTTTTTTTTATTAACTCTAAATAATAGTAATTTAAATCCGTGTATATATGTGTATATTTAAATGAATATTGCATTGGGAAATGTAGACTATAAATAGATTTTATTTAAATGCAATAATCCACTTTTGAAATTATATGGTTTTCAAAATAATATATATAAATATATGAAAATAATATATAAAATTATTAAAATTATTTGAAAAATATTGCATTTGGAAAGGATTTTAGAAATCTATTTTTTTCAGTAATGACATTGATGTTTTATGATTACTAGGGCTGCCCTTGACTAAAGATATTTCTGGTCGACTAGTAGTCGTTCATTTTAAGCATTAGTCGTCTTTTATTAATAAAACATTTAAATCATGCTAATGAGCCTTTAATTGCCTACATAGCCTTAGCCTAATAAGCGCTCAAGCGCACGCATAAAGCTTGCCACAGCACACCGGCAGAAGTAATGATGAATGTGTCAGGGAAAAACAGTAAGATTAAACTACATTAACATTTTAATAATCTATTGATAAACTAGTGTTTTCTGTGTTTTCGGCTTAAGAGATGAATTCGGCGACACTGACTCGTCATCTCCACAGTAGTGGATGCGCCTGCATGCAGGTTTCATACGGATTACATAATCTGAGAATATTCGTTTTTGAATTGTTTCATTTGAAATAGTGCTGGGCGGTATGACCAAAAATTTATATCACGGTATTTTCCAAAATTATACCGGTTTCACGGTACATGACAGTATTTTTTTTTCATGCATGACCGGGTGTTAACCATATTTTCTACTGATTGAGAGAGGAAATACTGCAGTATATTGACTTAGAATTACCTATTTTACTGTCATGATGAGTGAATATTGTCAAAAAATAACACACTATAGTGACTAAACATGACCCCTTTTAATGTTAACCAGGAGTCACTCTCATTTATAATCACGGCATCGTCTGATAAAATCAACATGCATCTACACTAAAGAGCGGCTATGCGGTTGTTTTGACTATTTTACTTTTTTGTCTCATGCAGCGCACTGCCTGCGTCTGAGTAACAAACTAAAAAAACAACAAACAAAAAAGTGCATGTGATATTAACAGACGAACTACGCTCATATTTATAACTCCAAACAATCAGTAAGCGACAGGTGCTTGGAAACGCTGTTTTGTACTCGTTTATTGAGGAGTCGCTGCGGTGCGGCCAACTGAAAGCGCTGCTTCTCTGCCGCTCACTGCACAGAACAGACGCCGAGAGAGGTGACACTTCTCCGGGAAAGTCAGACCTCGCGTTCGCGGGACAGCACTGG
>NW_015554362.1:1562261-1578337 GCF_001515605.1 Sinocyclocheilus anshuiensis
CACACCGGCAGAAGTAATGATGATGAATGTGTCAGGGAAAAACAGTAAGATTAAACTGCATTAACATTTTAATAATCTATTGATAAACTAGTGTTTTCTGTGTTTTCGGCTTAAGAGATGAATTCGGCGACACTGACTCGTCATCTCCACAGTAGTGGATGCGCCTGCATGCAGGTTTCATACGGATTACATAATCTGAGAATATTCGTTTTTGAATTGTTTCATTTGAAATAGTGCTGGGCGGTATGACCAAAAATTTATATCACGGTATTTTCCAAAATTATACCGGTTTCACGGTACATGACAGTATTTTTTCTCTCTATAGATATATTTTTCATGTCTGTAAAGGCAAGTATACACTGAGTTTCGCGCTCAAGTTCACAGACAGAGACGGCAGAAAGCATATCCTGTTTGCTCTCATTATTTTACAAAAGCGCAATGTTTTGTTGTTATTGTGAGTGCACACAAATAAGCGTAGAGGCTTTACAGATTCGAAAGATGTATTACTCTTATCCGTATGACCAAAATGACGGAGTTTTTTAAGAGCAAGTGACTGCACCGGCGCCTCCATCTGTCATGCTGTGAGCGCGCGACTGTTCAGATCCACACTCCACACAGACACTTGAACAGCGCACATTTTTTTAGGTTAACATTAGATTGAGTGGCCATGTAAAGTTGCTACTACTTACATATTTCAGATGATAAGCCATATTTGAGGTCGATTAATGATGGATTACAAACGTTACAAAATCCAGCAGTTAACGATCGGTCCGTCACGGACTGCGTGACCTCACTTTTTTTTTTTCTGTGACTAAGGGACTAATAAAATTTTGGTTGACCAAGCCTCTTCTCGCCAACTAAATGTTAGTCGACTATTAGGGGGCATCCCTAATGATTACTGTGGGTTTATTCCCTCCAACCAGAATTAGTTTAACCTCCAAAGCTCAGTTGTTTCCAACAGGAAGGCACATTTCCTTTGACCCAGCTAGAATACATTTCCAGTGGACCAAAGCCATTGACATTCGCATGGGCCATTACTCTCAGTAAGTGCTGCAGCTCCAGCACCTGCGCGGCATCATATTGAGAGAAGTTCGGATGGATGGCGGCCAGATTTTGGCCTGATCTCTCAAGGGACATGAGGTTACCATGGGACAGTGTTTGTTGACGGGTAAAAATCTGTCAGTGTCGTGTCTCCGTGTCTCCTGGGGTCATGGTCCCCGGAGCAAACTCTATTTTTAAATATTATTTTGCGTATTCTGAGCATTACACATGCTTAAAGACCTAAACCTTCTCAGTATTATTTTGTGCATAAACTACATCAGTATATTTTTATTATTTTGTTATTTTATTTATTAATATTTGACTAATCTGACTCCGTTGTGGTATGCAATGTCCAATTTTTATGATCCAGTCAATTTCAAATAGATAAAACCTTAATTTTTCCTCATTGATCATCTTTTTTTTTTACCTGGAAATAAGTCAGATTATGGAAGTCGTGTGGGATTTAAATAACCACGTGAAGCATGAATGGCTGTTTGTAGATAATTTATTCAGCTTTATTCCCTCTATACAGCTTAGGTGTGCAGATTTTGTTTTACAGGATTGCATACTGCTGATTCTTTTGGAAACTAACAATGTTCAAAAAATTGTTTAGGCATTTGGCACTTTTTTGTGTACTTTCTCACTCAAAATACTTTTATGTAATTGTAATTATCCACTATAAATAAGTGTTTTTCACAAAATACAGATATTTGCATGTAATAAAGTGATATTTGCATGGTGTATTTGTCAGCAATGTTATGAGTTTATCAAGTCTGAAAGAACTTGGCAGTACAGAATGTAATAAAACATTATTTTTTTTTACTGTATGTCCTAATGCAGTGTGTTTGTTTAATAAACGGGCAAAAAACAGATATTCTGCTGTAAGCAGATATGTGATAGAAATAGTGCCAAGAACATTTAAACTTATATTGCATTTTTCTTAGGCCATAAACACCCCAGTGAAGACTTAACTTCTCTCTCATGATGAAACGGTTGTAATTATTTTCTTAATTAAGCCTGGTTTAGCTCATTCTGTTCTTGCCTGTAGGCTCAGTCTGGTATAAAAGTAAAGGACACATTGATGCTCTTTTTCGGTCACAAGACCAGCAGTGATTACAGCACACACCAACAGAGATGATGCAACAGGAAAACTCTAGTTTATATTGTCATTTTACCCATTTTATGTTACTCCTTTAACATATTTGAATATGCAGATTCAGTAGTTTATATTTTAAAGTCAACATTAAATTACTGTAATGCACATTACTGGTCTTAAATATGCAAATGATGTGCTTAATAAATATGCGTTGACTTTTTTTTAAACGAGTTATAAACCTCACAGGTGTCTAATCAACAATTTATGTTACCAAAAGAATGTTTATTTATCAAAATATTTAATAAACACTTAAAAATACATTTAAGTAACCTCATGAAATTAGTATAAAATAATAAATAATCAAATTAAAAGTTTATACAGTTTGTTTTTTATAATTTTGCTTGTTTTCTAAAAGTTTGGATGAAAAATTATTGTTGAAAGTCTAAATTTTATGCCTCTACATAAATGTGTTCATCATATTATACTGTCGTTGTCAAGCAAGTCAATACTGATGATAAATTGCTTTATTTTCCAGGATGGTTCCAGGCGGTGCAAGGAAAGGAAAAAGACGGTGTCATTCAGTAGCATGCCAACAGAGAAGAAGATCAGCAGTGCAAGTGACTGCATTAATTCAATGGTGGACGGGTCTGAACTCAGGAAAGTACGCTCCAACTCCAGAGTCTACCACCGTTACTTCCTCCTAGATGCCGACATGCAGTCTTTGCGATGGGAGCCATCCAAAAAAGAGTTCGACAAGGCCAAGATTGATGTAAAATCAATTAAAGAGGTGCGAACTGGTAAAAACACGGACACCTTCAGGACCAATGGAAATTCGGATCAGATTTCTGAGGATTGTGCATTCTCTATAATCTATGGGGAGAACTATGAATCACTTGATTTAGTGGCAAATTCAGCCGATGTAGCAAATATATGGGTGACTGGACTCAGGTACTTAATATCATATGGAAAACACACTCTTAACATGATTCAGAGCAGTCAGGACAACATGCGTGCGTCCTGGCTGGGCGACCTCTTTGACGAAGCCGACGTCATTGGCGGAAAATGCATTAGTCTTTGTTCGGCCGTGCAGCTGATCAAGAAGTTAAGTCCTGGGCTGAAAAATGTCAAGATAGAGCTGAAGTTCAAAGAGTTGCACAAAGCGAAAGATAAAATCGGTTCCGACATGACCAAGGAGGAGTTCATTGAAGTCTTTCACGACCTTTGCACAAGACCAGAAATCTATTTTTTGTTGGTGCAGTTCTCAAGCAACAAGGAATTTCTTGACACCAAGGACCTGATGATCTTTTTGGAGGCAGAGCAGGGCATGGCCAAGGTGAGCGAAGACATCAGCGTGGAAATTATTCAGAAGTACGAACCTTCGAAGGAGGGGCAACTCAAGGGATGGCTCTCCCTGGATGGGTTTATCAATTACCTCATGTCAGCAGACTGCCACATCTTTGATCCTGAACAAAAAATAGTATGCCAAGACATGAACCAACCCCTTTCTCACTATTACATAAACTCTTCCCACAATACCTACCTGATTGAGGACCAGTTCAGGGGTCCGTCAGACATTACGGGCTACATCCGTGCCCTAAAGATGGGCTGCAGGAGCGTGGAACTTGATGTATGGGATGGGCCGGATAATGAACCGGTCATTTACACGGGCCATACGATGACCTCACATATTGTCTTCCGCAGCGTCATTGACATCATCAACAAGTACGCTTTCGTAGCCTCGGAATTTCCTCTGTTCCTGTGCTTGGAGAACCACTGTTCCTTGAAGCAACAGAAGGTAATGTTTCAGCACCTGAAGAAAATACTCGGAGACAAAATCCACGCGGATCCTCCCAACCTTGAGGACAACTACCTTCCGTCCCCTTCGAACCTAAAGGGAAAGTTTCTTCTGAAAGGAAAGAAACTTGCGAGCAACTGCACCGGCTCCGAAGGCGAGGTGACGGATGAGGACGAGGGTGCGGAAATGTCTCAACGGATGAACAACGAGGGTGGCGAGCAGCAGACGGTTGTTCAACCCAAAAAGTTCCAGCTTTCCAAGGATCTGTCCGACTTGGTAACCTTATGTAAATCTGTTCGGTTTAAGGATTTCCAGACAGCTTTCCAGAACCAGAAGCACTGGGAGCTCTGCTCCTTCAATGAGGTCTTTGCCAGTCGGTGTGCCACTGACCACCCTGGTGAGTTTGTTAACTACAACAAGAAGTTTTTAGCAAGGGTTTACCCAAGTCCAATGCGAATTGATTCTAGCAACATGAACCCGCAGGACTTTTGGAAATGCGGCTGTCAAATAGTAGCAATGAACTATCAAACACCGGGTCTCATGATGGACCTCAACATCGGCTGGTTTAGACAAAACGGGAACTGTGGGTATGTTTTACGCCCAGCGATCATGAGGGAGCAGGTGTCTTATTTCAGTGCCAATACTAAAGACTCTGTTCCGGGAGTGTCTCCACAGCTCCTTCACATAAAGATCATTAGCGGACAAAATTTACCTAAACCCAAGGGCTCAGGCCACAAAGGTGATGTGGTAGATCCATACGTTTATGTTGAAATTCATGGCATCCCTGCGGATTGTGCAGAACAAAGGACTAAAACGATCCATCAGAATGGCGACAACCCCATCTTTGACGAAAGTTTCGAGTTTCAGATTAACCTTCCGGAACTGGCAATGGTGCGCTTTGTTGTTCTGGATGATGACTACATTGGGGATGAGTTTATCGGTCAGTACACAATTCCGTTTGAATGCATTCAGCCAGGTTTCCGCCACATTCCCCTGCAGTCGCTGACGGGCGAAGTCCTTCCACACGCCTGGCTCTTCGTCCATGTGGCCATTACTAACCGTCGTGGTGGGGGTAAACCTCACAAAAGGGGGCTTTCGGTCCGCAAGGGTAAAAAGGGTCGGGAGTACGCCACCATGAGGATACTTCTCATCAAGGCTATAGATGAAGTCTTTAAATCTGCTGCACAGCCACTTCGGGAGGCCACTGATCTCAGAGAGAACATGCAGGTGAGATAACGCTTACCTCAATGAGAAACAAAGTCATGACTTGTTTTTTACATGAATGCCATAAAGGCTCAGTGTGAATGCAAAGATCAAGGTGAATATTGTAAAATTAATTCTAGTTGATATTTCTCCCCAAAATCTAAGAATAAATAAATGAGATATTTAAAAAAATATTTTGACAAAATAACATATTTGGAAAAAAAGAAAGCAAAAAAAAATCAGAAAATCAATTTTACTTACTATATATACATATAGTCTTCAATTAAATTAATAATAAATTATTTTATTAAAAAACATGATACCAGTCATTGGTGTCATAAAAACTGTAAAATGCTTTTGCATTATGGTCATGATGAGTCTTATTTGTGGGTTGATTAGGGAAAATATAATGTCATATTTCTTTCTTTAGATTTTTAGGTGACATATGACATGGACAGGTTTTGTGAGATTCACCCCATTCAAGTTATGCAAATGTCTCGAATCAGGAAATGTTTAGTTTGCAGCTTGCCAAGACGGCTTGCCCAACTGTATTTCAGTGTGACAAAAGTCTTCTTTTCGTAGCGTGAGAAAGTTTTCTCAAATCAAACTTCAAAAAGTCGACCCTGAGAAGGAAGCACAGCTTACAGGACGTTTCTCCTCACAAGGCCAGGAGCACTTGAACTGAAACCTCTCTGGCACTGATAAACAAAAATGCTGATTTTTAATCAGCTGCAGTTCCTCGATGTTGCACAACTTGTTGAACTGGTACAAAAAACATCTTGAAGATTGACCACAGACCCTTTTTTAGACACAAGAACTGAAAATATACTTATACATAGGCTACAGGTAGGGGAACGTCTCATGGATAAAAGGGGTTGGCACTACTATAACAAGAAGCACTGAGAAGATTTTGAAGTCAGGAAACAGTTTTTTTCTCTTCTTCTTAAGATTATACCGCAGATGGTGTTTCAATTTGTTTTTTTCATTGGTTTTTGGGCGGTTGCCTTTAGAATGAATATAGCAATCTTGTCAGAATGACCTTGATTCGTACTTCAGGATCAGTGATGATCAAAAGAATATTTCACTGCAGCTTCTTTATATTAATGCTTTGTAGGGCTGGAAAGCTAAAATAAATGATTTCTCAATATTTTTGACTAAATAGCATACAGCTAATAAAAGGTTTACGACCAATGGTAAATTAAGTATATCGGCTCAAGAATCGGTTCATTTAAATGAACAGTTTGAATTGATTAACAGAAAGCATTCCAATTTTTGGGGGGGAAATTCACAATGTTTAGTTTTACAGTATATTGCTAGCAAAAACATCATGAATATATTAATATAACTCACATCCCTAATGCCTCAGTTATTTTACATTTAAAGGTTTTAGATCAGAGAATGGAGCAGTATACATAGTCTCCTGCTTTGGTGTTTGCTTTATTTCAGCGTAAGCTATTCTATTCATAACAGTATTTTAGTAGTTCTGTTTACATTGCATTCTTCCTGTGGAAACAATTCCAGGCTCTGAGGCTGTGACGCTTCTGCTGCGTTCAGTAGTTATATGCGTCTCTGTTAAATATTGCTGTTGCTTGTGTCTTAAACTCACGAGAGGAGCCTTCACAAGAAAAATGACATCTTCCTCCCACATTCAGAGCAGTGTGTTTGTAGAAGAAACACTCACAAAAACCATTTCCTATCGCATTTCTTGTTCGTGGACGTTCACTGTGGGGAAGTCAGCACATTGCTGCCATTGGCTTGGTTTTTGTTTTCTCGTCACCTCCCACAACTATGTTCAGATTAGCATGCTAATGCTCTTGCTATTTCTGCTGCGTGTTACATGTACATGCATATACAGTATATTAGGTGTAGCATGCAGTATGCATACTGTATCACATAATGCAATGATCTCAACATTTCCAATAAACTGTAAGTGATATTATTATTATTATTGATGTTAAGCCCTTGATTTTTGTAAAAATTATTAATTGATTGGACTGTGAGAGTTTAAATTTGCAAAATATTGTATGTATTTTTGAGATTATATACCTGATGAGCTCATGTAACAAAAAAAAAAAGTATAATATTTTAGAAATTATACGCACAGTATGCAGTATGTTAGTATTCCATTCCAAACATAATAGTAGCCAGCAACTATTGTACTTTGTAATAGCATTTTTAAAATATATTTTATGCTTTATTTGGGGAAAAAATCAAATTGCAACTTTTATGGTATACATTTCATTGCAATTTAAATGCATAGAAAAACATTTAAAAAGTAAAGCATCCAGGTTTGTTGTGCTGCTTTTAGTTGCTGCACAATTTGGCCAACATTCTGTTCATTATTATATTCATATATATATATATATATATATATATATATAAATTATATATCACTATGACTATAAATAATAATAATAGAAAACCTAGTGAAAATGATTGAAATAACTTAAATTTAAATTTGAGGGAAAACAAAACATTATTCAAATTAAAATTATGAAAAAGTATAATAATAATAATAATAATTATTATAATTATTATTATTGCTGCTACTTCTACTAAATCAAATAGAAAAAACATTAAATAAAGTAAAATAAGAAATTTGTAATATTTCACTGGAAAAAATCAAGTAAGAAAGAAACATTTTATTTCAAACTTTTGAAAAATATTTTTGATGAAACACCACATTTAAGAAAAATAATATAATAATTTAATTTTAAATTACAACTGTAAAATTGCTTATATTTATGTTTATAAAATTGTTTATATTTATGGCTCTATTAATTTCTTCATTTTTCAAACGTCAAACCTTTGAAATCCTTTTGACGGAAGACCACAGGGTTTCTGTTTTGTTGATAAGCTCTTCTAATTTCAAGTATAGGAAGATGCAAACACCATCAGATAATGAGCAGCTCGTGTGTAAAAGAACACAGTGCCACGCTTCACTCTGAAGCACACAGCACATATAGATATTTATTAAATCAAAGCCATATTGCAATTTCGCTTTCATTTTGATTAACCGTGCAGCCCTACATTTGGTGGTAGATATTATCATAAACAAAACAATGTGTTCGGTGCTGCAGAACATTTATGTGCACGCTCACTCTTTGACCTACATGTCCTTCACAGAATGCCATTGTGCCGTTTAAAGAGCTTTGCGGTCTGTCTGCGGTGGCCAACCTGAAGCAGTGTATACTAGCACTGTCCCCGCGCCTCGTCGGGCCGGACAGCAGCCTGGTTTTGCTGTTTAACCTCAAAGATCAGTACCCCACCATGGAGGCCCAGGGCCTGCTGCCTGAAGTGCTGAAGAAAGTGGTCACCGCTTATGAGATGGTGAGTACATTTCTAGGAATAGGTCCTCCAAAACTCCAAAAATGAAAATTCTGTCTTAAATCACTCACTCTCCTCTTTCTAGATACTTTTTTTTCAATTGAACACAAATTTGGAATATTTAGCTATTTGTCTTACAACTGCAGTGAACATGACACCGTATTCAAAGTGTTCAGGTGCCACAGAATAGCTTTGTGTGACTGAAATGTGTTATTCTGATCCGCACACGGGAAAAAAATTAATTATGTTCTTCTTTAATAGTGTCTTGTTTTCCAGTACAAAAACATTCTTATACAGTATGTTTACATTTAGATACATTTACTTGAAAAGCAAAATGACTTCCAGAAAACAAAACTTAATATCTATCAAAATTAAGTGAGTTTTTGCTTAAAACAAGAACAAATATCTTGTGTAAGAAAAATAATAATTGTTTCCCCTTGAATTAAGATTTTTTTCTAACCCCATTGGCAGATATTTTTTGTTGTTTTAAGCATAAACAATTTTTATACATTTTTCAGAAAACAAGACTTAATGTCTTAAGTCATTTCAAGTAAATGTATATTGATTTAAGAATTTGTAGATATTTGTACAAAAATAGTAAGCAAGAAAATCATTTCTGCAGTGGATTTGTGGATTTTGATGGAAATTAGATTTAAAATAACTTAATAAATGTATTAGTAGCTTATAACACAATAAAATTAGCAAATTCCAGTACACATATTTAAACATTCTTATAGATAAATATTAGATAAATGTATTTGAGATTTCAGATATATTTACATGAGAAGCAAATTGACTTAAATGTTTCTATCAATCTATCAAAATTAAGCAAGTTTTTGCTTAAAACAAGGTAAAATATCTGACAGCGGGGTATGAAAAAAAAAATATTTTTTTCTGTTTGAGAAGATTATTTTATTTATTAAGATTATTTAATTATTAAGATTATTTTTCTAACTGCATTGGCAGATTTTTTTTTTCTTGTTTTAAGCATACGTTTTTTTTATATGCATTTTTCTTGTGTCTTGATTTATGAATGTTTAGATATTTGTACTGGAGAACAAGAAGAAAGAGAAATTCTGTATGCACGCATTTAGTTTGCATGATTCCATGTAGCCTCAAGAGAAATAAAGTCTTTTTGGATGCATGTTGACTCAGATTTGATGAGTTACAATGATGCAACCATGAATAAAGCAGGTCTGTATCCATGGGTCATGACAATGAGTCGCAAAAGTTTTTGTTTTTGCTTATGTTTGAATAATTCACCATCACAAATTGAAAATTCAAACTGCCCAGAGAATGTTTTTTGCCGTTTGATGAGCAGGAACGGAATGAGAGTCTCCAAGCTCTTGTTTCAGGAAGAACGCTGGAGCAGAGGAACACAACAGATCCATATGAGACCAAATTCCTCATATCAACATGTCAAAACCTGGGTTATCTCTTTTCTATTTTTTGGCTGTTGCTATTGCCGAAATCTAAATAGCAAAGTGTTTATTGTCCGACGACTCGCATATATGAATGAGCTGAACGATATCCGTGAGGAAACGCTGCGCTGTTTGTGCACCAGTTAAACAAGGGGTTGCTGTTGTCCTCCTCCTGGTCCCCCGCTCTATAAATACCCCCTATAGTGGTTTGTCTGCCACCAAGGCTGCAATTTCTTCAGCCATTAGTAATGTAATGACAGTGGGCATGATGATGATGATGAGACAGCTGCTGCAGCTGTGTGTGCATGAGGCTACGGCCCGCGCCTCTTTCACAGCTACAACCAAAAAGTGGTGTGGCCTAGTGATTAAAGAGCAAGTCACTGAAAACCAGGAAATATCAGGGGATTTTTAAATGGTTTTCCAGCCTGGAATTTTCTATAGTGCATATATTTTTCTAGTTAGGCTCTTCTCTGAAATACAATTCTATTCTAAAGTAAGATTTTTGTTTTTGCATTTATTTCATGCAGTAAAATGCAGTAAAAACTGTAATTTTGTGAATTATTATTGCAAATTAGTATAACTGGTTTCTTTTTGGATATCTGTAAAAATGTAATTAATTTCTGTGATACAAAGCTGAATTTTCAGCATCATTACTCCAGTGAATCTTTAGTGTCACAGGAAATCATTCTAATATGTTAAAAAAATGGACACGACTAGAAATCAGTGGTTAAGTTGTATTTACAACACTGTTCCAGAACAGTTCAACCGAAATATTCATAATGTTATTTTTAGCAACATCATATGACCCCTTTAAACTATTTAATGCGCCCTTTCAGTATAAATAATTAATTTTTGAATTTCTTAAAAAAAGAAAAGGTATTAAATATACCAGGTCGTCTGAGTTGGCTCTTGTCAATAAATGTGTCTGAATAATTTCGTAGTGAACTAATCCGAATTGATTTTTGGATGACTTGGATGTAGGGCTAGTTTGATAGATGCATTCAATTTGATTAAAATGCATTCATAAACACTCAGCCTTAAGTTACCACAAATGGGATGTGTGTAGTGTCACCTCACTAGAAGTGAATTCTCACATTAACTAGTTGCTTATAAGCATGCATATTACTAGCATATTGGCTGTTTATTAGTACTTATAAAGCACATACCTTATTCTGCATGACCATATTTTAGATCTCTTAATCCTAACTCATTCCTAAACTGAACAGCTAGCTTACTAACTATTAATAAGCACCAAATTAGGAGTTTACTAAGGCAGATGTCGTAGTTAATAGTAAGAATTGGACCTGACTGATCTGTACATTTTCTGTAGAGAGTGTGAGTGGTGTTTGCCTGTGCAAGCCCAAATCTAGGTTCTTTCAGCGATTGTTTTGGTTGCAGATGAATGCAAACTCTGCATGGGTCTCCGAGTGGAATGGTGTGAAGAAATAGTTTTGACACTTGCATACTGTTAGCTTTCCTGTCTGCTTCTGTCAGGTCTGGGTGACTGTCAGCACGTGGCGAAGCCATCAGAAAGTGTGCGCTCCGACCCGACTTCCTGGAAAGTTGCCACAGCCTCGTGATTGATCGCAATGAGAGGTTTCTGAGCACGAGCCATTGGAAAGAGATGCTGGCGCGAAACTAAAGCAGCTGTTCTCCTCTTTGTTGGCATGGAAAGATAATCTGGCCCTGACAAGTGACCCTGCAATGCTTTTGGCCACTATAGTGATGTACAATTCAATTAGACTGACCTGCGGTACATAAGGAACTGTGCCATTGGCAGTGCATTAAATTAAAGTTTCAGTTTATCCTTTTTTTCTACATCACAAGAGCCAGTAATTGCTCAAGACGACGAGCTCAGCTGATTCATTGTCATAGAAATGATACCACAAACAGGTTGCGAAAATCTTCCTTTTGTAACTTGTTTTCCAGACACACATTTCTGTACTTTCAAATAAGGGTAAAAATGACAAAAAAAATTATTCCAGAAGGACACATTAAATTAAATTCAAAATTGACAGTAAAGGCATTTACTGTAAAATGTAGCAAAAGATTATTTTCTCAAATAAACAACGTTTCTATTAATCAAATAAAAATGTATCACAGTTTCCACAAAAAAACAACACCGATAATATTAATAATAAATGTTTCTTAAGCAGCAAATCAGCATATTAGAATGATTTCTGAAGGATCATGTGACACTGAAGACTGGAGTAATGGTGCTGAAAATTCAGCTTTGTATCACAGGAATAAATTACATTTTAAAATATATTAAAATAGAAAACAGTTATCTTAAATTGCAATAATATTTCACATTATTGCTGTTTTTACTGTATTTTTAATCAAATAAATGCAGCATTGGAGAGCATAAAAAAAAAAAAATCTACAAAACAGCCGTTGTTACCAAATAGATTCAACATGTTAACTGCAGGAAGTTTCAACAATTAAAGCATGACTTCACATTTCCCACCCCGTTATGTTTTGTAAGCGTAAACTCTTCCCAGAGGACATTGTTTTTATGATACATGCAAGCATTTCAAGAGTCTAAAGGTCAGAACGAGCATATGCATAATCTGCATGAATAAACTTAAACCGAGGCTTGAGACTGAGATGAACTATGCTGGTAAATCATAGCACAGCTCATTTACATAGAGATGCATTAAAGGGTTAGTTCACCCAAAAATGAAAATTCTGTTATTAATTACTCACCCTCGTGTTGTTCGAAACCCGTAAGACCTTCGTTCATCTTCGGAACACAATTTAAGATATTTTTGATGAAATATGAGGGCTCTCTGACCCTCCCATAGACAGCAAGGTAACTACCACGTTCAAGGTCCAGAAAAGTACCAAGATGATCGACAAGTAGTCCGTGTGACATCAGTGGTTCAACTGTAAAGTTACGAAGCTACGAGAATACTTTTTTGCGCAAAGAAAACAAAAATAACGACTTTATTCCACATTTTCATCACGCCGGATCTGGGTCAGCGCCGGTGCCGCCACACGCTCTCGTCATGGTACTGTCGTGAAAGCGCGTCCAAAGTAGAGATGAAAATGTGGAATAAAGTCGTTATTTTTGTTTTCTATGTGCAAAAAAGTATTCTCGTAGCTTCGTAACTTTACATTTGAACCACTGATGTCACACGGACTACTTGTCGATCATCTTGGTACTTTTCTGGACCTTGAAAGTGGTAGTTACCTTGCTGTCTATGGGAGGGTCAGAGAGCCCTCAGATTTCATCAAAAATATCTTAAATTGTGTTCCGAAGATGAACGAAGGTCTTATGGGTTAGGAACAGCACGAGGGTGAGTAATTAATGACAGAATTTTCATTTTTGGGTGAACTAAACCTTTAAATATACAGTAGCGAAAACATGTATTAGCATTATTAAAATTGTGATTATTTCTAAGGGTCAGAGAGAGGGTACAAAATGAACATGAAAAACAACGTGTAAGAAACCTAGACTAGCCTTATAAATGAACTTCAGCAAAGAAAAAAGGATATCATGTGGCCTTTAATAAATGCAGCTTTACTTTGTCTGTCTTGGCAGCATGTTGAGTCTCATAAGAGAAGTTTTTGAACCAGTCTCTGGCTTTCTGATGTGGTTGGTGTTGGGGCACTGCAGGATCTGTAGCCGTTGGCCTGTGCCGAGACGTCTGTCTGAATTAGATTTAGTGTGTGTCTGAATAGTCTGGCGTAATTAAATGTAGGAATCTGCTCACCTCATTAGAAGGGTGTGGGTCCATGTTGAACAAAAGAGCATATCTATTACATAATCTGTCCTACTTTCTGTCCTACTATGACTTTCCTCTTTAGGCGAGCTGTGCACAACCAATTCAGCAACCATGTACTTCCTGTTTTGTATTGTTTCTACTAAACTTATGCTGTTCAAAAGGTCAAAAATAGATTTTTTTTTCCCTCAGACTCCATCAGGCCAGTCGTTGCCATGTCCTTGGGATGGATGGATAGATAAATAAATTACAGATAATAAATTGTTTTTCATAAGACAAATGTATAACTTTTAAAAAGGTTTAGAATTTTATACAGCTTATTATACAGCTCCTAACTACTGTATAATTTACTGTAAAATGTGTGTAACTTCATACAAGACCCATATTCAGGAATAATTTCTAAACATGAAAATGTCTTCTCATCATTTACACAAAAGGAGAAAACAATACTACTTATTTATTTTAATATTTTATTACTATTTATTTTATTTTTTTACTTTATTTTTCTGGTCACTGGAATGTATTCATATGACCTCAGGCACATGAATTGCCATTTATACAAAAGTAGGACAGAATTGTATTTTTTTTATTATTATTATTTTATCACTACCTATTTACTTTATTTTTATTTTTGCTTTTTTATTTTACTTTCTGTGTGACTGGAATGTATTTGTTACATTTCCTATGACCTCTGAATGTATGCGAGTATCTGCAGGGTACAGGCCACTGTGGCACACTACAAATGAGCTGTCATCAGACTGTTACAGTAACCGCACAGATGCTCATTACGTGTCCCTTTCTCCCGTGTTCACAGATGATCCAGACCAGCCGAACGCTGCTGGAGAGCTCAGACAGCGTGTATGAGCGAATACTGCAAGTCCAGAAATCAGGTAAGAATGAAAAACCATGCGAGAGAACAAAAGGAAAGACAAGGTGAGCGAGAGAAAGAGAAGGACAGAGTGTTCCACAAGGGACGGGTGTTTCTTGGAACACAGCCAATCGACGCGGCCTTTCGATCGCAGCTCCCTCTGAAATAGAAAGAAAACACGAATGCATTCATATAAAAAAGCTCAAAGAGAAAGATTTAATTATGCCACACTGTGTTATATAAGACTTATTGTGCGTTTCTCTTCACCTGTGTGATGTCCTGCTTTTCAAACAACGTTCAAGTAGGGGTTTTTTGACTCTCAATAGTGTCATTCGCTCTGTGTTCTCTAATTAACGGGGACTTAAAGGGTAAACATCTATGGCCTATCAAAGCCATGCAATCAATGTGACGGTAACAGCTGCACGATGCAATCGCCCAAGATCGGCCTCAATTGCATTCACTCCGAAATGAAAGAGAAAGCCCGAATGCAAAAGAAAGGCAGCGTGTTTTATCAAGCATTCATGTAATTTTAAGGTGCATCTGTAGCCTTTTGAAATTGCATTGATTTTTTTTTTTGAAGTGCACAATGTAGCTTCACTTCTGATCTCACAAATCAAATCAGACGGAGGAATCAAAATGTAATCTATAAAACAGACAAAATTAAATATAGCCTGGCAAAGTTTAGCTTTTTTGTTAGTGAGGCAAAGCATGAAGTGAAAAAAAGAGATGTGCATCATTCCTGCTGTGATTCACATTTCCTCATTTTCCTGTTGCCTTAAATAGCAGCATTATATTAACTTAAAACAACCTAGCAACCACTGTGAACATACGTGCTGAGTAAAAATGCACAAAGAGCCACTCAGAATACCTTAGCAACTACCTAGCACTCCCTAGCAACAAATATTCGGAACACCTTAGCAACTGCTGACAACCATCCACAACACCCTAGCAACCACTAAGAACATGCTATCTCCACAGAAACATGCAAATAACACCTTAGAAACCACCTATAGAACTCCCTTGTGACATCGCTCGGAACACCTTAGCAACCATTTAACAATACCCCGGCAACCGTTCACACCACTCTTGCTTCCTTCAGAAAATGTGAAGATGTAGTTCATCATCAAACTATCACTCAGCCGCTTCCATCTTTGATTTCTTCTGCTTAAAGGCTTGTGCACACCGGGATGAATATCGCGCACGATTATCGCCAACGTTTAACGCCTCGTGATTAAACATAGGGCACCAATGTGAGTGTGCACACCGACGCGCAAAGCGCCAGGCGTAAAAGCGTGATTTAAAAAAAAAACGCCTCAGGCTCGTTTTTTTTAGTTTGACGAGCCGCGTCATGACAAACGTGACAGCGACTACAAAAGTCTCGATAAGAGGGAGTTGTTATGGAGATGAATTGCAGATCAAATAGGATTCGATGTGTACCGGGGTATTTTTCATTAAGCTCCATCTAATGTCAGGGAGTGAATTTGCATGTTCACTCGGCTCATCGCCAGTGAAAATCGCTTGGGTATGAACACACAAGACGCATCAAAAAACGTCTCGAAAAACGCTGGCAATAAGAACGCATGATAATCGTCCCGGGGTG